>NC_090265.1:699160085-699463300 GCF_040414725.1 Anabrus simplex
GATGTGTCAGGAACGAATTTGAGATAGAACAAGCATCATCAATTCAGGCTTGTGCAGTCCCTCGGTCAGTATATACCATTCTTTTAACTTAGTTTCTGGAAAGATAGGGTTATTGCAGGTCGGATCCTCTCATTGTTTTAAGTTCATCATCGTTCATCGTCGTCTTTTTGAATTCTAGTCAGAGGAATAAACATCTATACTTACTCTAAAGGAGTTCTGCTCATGTCAGCATTCTGGCAAAAAAGCAAGAAGATTATTTCCAGTAATTTTGAATTATTGTAGGGTAAACAGTATAATAATTGGCCACCTTACAGTTATTAGCTCATACTGATTTAAAGTTCAATTACAAGGCAGTTGTAGCATTTAAAGTCTGATTTTTGTCACCAGATGGCAGACCTATCCTTTATTCTCCATGAGCATGGAACTTTTTCCCTCCATTATCTGCGAGAGTTCAAAATGGTGGCACTCAACTGGCACAATGTTTAATATTGCGATATTTCTTGTGAATTTCTTTAGCGTCAGGACTTATTTGAAATGTCTCTGATAGTGTTTTGATACTGTCCTACACTCCAGGCAAGGTTACTGAGGTGAGTTAATAACCAATGAGTTAATGTGATAATTTATAAGAATCATTGCAGTGTGCACCATTCACGTGGGTGGCCAATAACTGTAACTGAAAAAATTGCATTACATAGCTATTGGCCACCCCGGCCAATAGCTGTGTTTTGGGAGTCTATAAAAATCGTACTTTTTATGCGGTAGACAAGCTCCTTATATGATCAGAATATCAATATTCCTTGGTTTTTGTAATAAAAGCAACCTATACAGTTAATGGCTACCTGGCCAATAACTGTTTTGGGTGTGGTCCATTACTGTAACAATTTTTGATTGGTACATTGTAGGTAATTTTAAAAATGCCTAAACTTCCAAAATACGATCCTGCTGCTATGGAAGCAGCAATAGCGGAAATACACAATGATCCTGATAAATCTCTGAGAGCCGTGGCGAAAAATTATGGCCTACCGCGAACCAGTCTACAATTTAAATTGAAAAACCCTGCTCACAAAGATTCTTTTGGTCCATCACCAGTTCTCACAAAGAAAGAAGAGGATACTTTAGTCAGGTTAGCCTAAGATGATTCAAAATGTGTAACATGAAGTAGAGAGATACATAGTTTGCATTATTGTGATGGTTCCTAACAATGAAAAGGAAATTTAATATTTCTAGGTGTATTCTCGAAATGGCAAAGGAAGGTTTTCCGAGAAAGAGAGAAGACATAATTTCCAGCGTACAGAATTTTTTGACATTAAATCCACGGCCGAACCCTTTCAGGAACAACCGCCCGGGTGAAGGCTGGCTGAAGGTAATAATATATTCGTAGAACTTTTGATTAGTATCCATGTAACTGTAAATTCTTCTGAAAATATTGAGTTCTCTTTCTTGTTTATAGGATTTCCTGCGTCGTCATCCTCAAATAACAGAGCGAACAAGTGAGTCAGTAACAGCAGCAAGTTCACGTGTCTCGGAAAGTGATATTAGGAAGTGGTTTTCCGATGTAAAGGAGTATATTAAAGAGTAAAATCTTGAAGATGCTATGAAAGACCCATCTAGAGTTTTCAACGGAGATGAAACAGGTTTCCAAATATGTCCCTCAACGGGTCGAGTGCTAGTGAAGAAGGGAGCAAAAAATGTATATTCGGTACAGGAGGGACCTTCTAAGGAGAACGTAACTGTTATGTTCACCTTTTCGGACAGTGGGCAAACATGTTGCCCAATGATTGTTTATCCCTATAAAAGAATTCCTGAAAAGATTTCAGAATCTGTTCCCAAGGAATGGGGAATCGCTCGAAGCGACAGTGGGTGGATGACTTCCGAGGTATTTTTTGAATATATAGCAAATGTGTTTCACCCCTTTCTTGTGTCTGAAGGTATAACACTGCCAGTAGTATTGTTTGTTGACGGACATAAATCACACCTTACTTATCAATTAAGTGTCTTGTGCCGTGATTTACAGATTGAAATAATAGCACTGTATCCAAATGCTACCCGCATCTTACAACCTGCAGATGTTGCTGTGTTTCGGCCCCTGAAAGTATGCTGGCGAAAGGCAGTGCATGATTGGTATTCTAATCATCCAGGTGAGGTTCTAAACAAATTGTCATTTGCTCCTCTGTTGAAGAAGGTAGTTGAGTCTGCTGCCAAACCTGAAACCCTGGCGAAAGGTTTTGAAGTATGTGGTATTTGTCCTTTAAATCCTGATGCAGTGGATTACTCCAAATGTCTGGGGAAATCTAATGTGACAACGGTCCCGAAGGAGCAGGGACAGATTCCCTGCAATGATGAAAATATCTCAAATGTAGTTATGAATTATTACACTTTTCAGCATTGTAGGAGCTAAGAAATTTGAAACATTTAAGAAGAGCGAAGAATTTTCACTCTTTGTTCCGAATATGGAAATATTTCAAGAAAGAGAAAAACTTCAGGCGAATGTCAGGCGCTGAATCAAGCAGCGCAGTAAGTGGCATGATTCAGTGTAACAGCCACTCATCCAATATGAAGGATATTGATTGCCAGTCCACTAGTGGGACTCCTGAGAGGAACGGGGCAGTAAATATCATTAGCAATGTGACCCCAAATAATGCCTCACAGAACAGCCAAATAAGAGCAGAAACTAGCAATATCTCCAGCAAGAGAATGTACACAGAAGAGGAGGAAAAGGGTTCAACCAGCACGACTACCTCAGTAATCAAAACAGCCCGATTAGACACATATGGAGGAATTTCTTGTTTGGCCTGAAACTCCTAAGCGTAATGGAAAGAAGATCACAGACAGACAGCCATTTGCTGTGAAATCAAAAAAATATCAAGACATGTTTCAGAAGAAGCGCCTTGCTAAACTTGCCGCAGAGGAAGAGAAAGAACAACGAAAAAGGAAACGTGCAGAACTGAAAGGAGAAAAGGAATGCAAGGAACACGACAGATGCACAATTAAAAGGAAATTATTTGGGAAAGGTGGAAATGAAGTATCGTGTTGCATCTGCCATGGCAAAGTCAAAAATGGGAAGGAAATACGTTGTGACGATTGCCGCAGTTCATTTCACGAAAAATGTGTACCTAACAACCACAAAAATCATATTCCCCTGGCTGAGGACGAGGATGGGTTCCTTTGCCATTTCTGCTACAATGTGAAATCAGCCAGTGAAATTGAAGATTTCACTGACAATAGTGTGCATGGTGATGATGATGATGATGATGATCATGATGAAGTTGGTGAACTATATAACCTAGTAAAACGTAGAATTTACGACTGTGTTCCAAGAAAAGTATGATACACTGTTATATAGGAGTTTCTAGATTGTTCAATAAACCCAAGATACAACGTCACCGGTAGAAGTATGGAGTGGCCAATTACTGTACCACATGTGGAGAATTACTGTCAGAAGTGGCCAATAACTATACAATTTTACAAACTTATAAATAATTTAATGTATAAATTTGTAACATTATTTTATCACAAGAGTCTTAGACCTTCTTGTATTAGAAATAAATAACTATGCCAAAAATATGTTTAAAAAATTATTTACTGCCATTCATGAATTATATTGAATAACAAACTTCAAGTTATCCTTAAGTGGCCAATAACTGTATGGTTTACCCTACGTGTTTTCAAATCATAATATAGACAGTAGTGAGAAAATTATTCTCTTGGGGTTAGTTACAAGTAAACAAGCCTTATTTTTCATTCTTGCACACAATTAATTTTCCAGTTCGTAACATAAGATCCCCAATTTATAAGTTTAGGATTGATTTTCTAAATTGATTTTTAAAATATAAATTCAATGAAAAAATATCTGAAAGATACTTCTTGTCATGAAAAAATATCTGAAAGATACTTCTTGCCAATAACCTCAGTTTTCAATATTTTAATAATAGCGTATATAACAGCAAATTATACCATAATCCAAAAAATAATTTGTTAAAGTGGAAGTCGTTTTCTTTCCAGTTTTGACCCATTTAATATAAAGCCTTAAAGCTTTCCAGTCTGTCAAAACTAACGAAGGGTCAAGAATATACTATAAAAACCTGGAAAATAAAACATTTATTAAATAACAGTATAGGTCGTTATGTTAACCTGAGGAATATTTGACACCACATTTAATGTACATTTTACAACAATTACTTTTACAAGGTGCCTCAAGAGGAATGGTCAATATTCAGCGATATGACAGGAACGATCATTTGAAGCAAAAAAAATAATCATATGGACACATGACCTATTTGAAATGGTTTCAGAGATAAAACACATTTAACGTACATTTGTTTTTGAGCTAGTGGCGCGCACGTATGTGTCTTACCCACCCAACTTCTTTGACAGTTTATTCTTTACCAATTTAATTGCGGTAACAATAGTTTTGTGAGATTTTGATTCAGTGCTGTACAATAAAACTTTCACCATAAAAACAATATTACACATGCATCACAATTAAATAAAAGTTCAGCGCGATTATACTATTAAAATATTTAAGTATTTGACTACACACTAAGGAACTGACACTAAAGAGACTTGCATACGGACGAATACGCGTGGCAAGCGGGTGAATCATCATGACCTTCGCAAAAAATATACCCTGCTACCCTTCCTTACAGCACATGCAAAGTGTCCGCTACTTGGTGTGGCGCTATACAAATCGGTTATCTGGCACGAACGATATTTTGTGCGTATTTCCGTTAATAATGTTGTTAATAAAATTAAAGAAAAAAGGAAAAAATCAGCTGATAAGACAAAAGGACTTGCACAAATAGTTTCAGCTGGCTAAAGTGAAATAAGATGTAGTATTTTCTTCACAAAGTGGGGGCAACTGCCCTCCCTCCCCCCCCCCAATAATCGCCCCTACTGCTTGGGAGCGTTGGTTGGCGACTACGAGGCCCTTAGCTGAGTACTGGCATTGCTTCCACTTACTTGTATCAGGCTCCTCACCTTCATCTATCCTATCCGACCTCCCTTGGTCAACTCTTTTTCTTTTCAGACCCCGACGCTGTTAGGTATCGAAACCTAGGGAGTCTCTCATTTTCGTGCCCTTCGTGGCCCTTGTCTTCCTTTGGCCGATACCTTCATTTTTCGAAGTGTCGGATCCCTTCCATTTTTCCTCTATGATTAGTGTTATATAGAGGATGCTTGCCTTGTTGTACTTACTCTTAAAACAATCATCACCGCCACCACCACCACCACCCTTCTATTTTTTCTCTGTGATTAGTGTAAAATAGAGGATGGTCGCCCAGTTGTACTTCCTCTTACCAACACCCCAGGGGATCTGAACTATGAAGCGTGAGATAGCGACCACGGGGCTCTTAGCTGAGTCCTCCCCCTGTAGGTGGGGGCGGTAGAATAACACACACGGTATACCCTGCCTGTCCTAAGAAGCGACAAAAGGGGCCTCATTGTCTCTGAATTTTGGAGCGTGGGTAGGCGACCACGGCGGGCCCAACTGAGTCTAGGCATTGCTTCCACTTACTTGTGCCAATGTACTCACTTTCATCTATCCTATCTGACTTCTCTTGGCAACTCTTGTTCTTTTCCGACCCCGACGGTATTAGGTTTGGGAGGGATAGGGAAGCTTTCATTTTCACGCCCTTCTTGGCTCTTGTCTTCCTTTGGACGATACCTTCATTTTTCGAAGAGTCGGATCCCTTACATTTTTTCTCCGATTACTGGTATATAGAGGATGATTGCCTAGTTGTCCTTGTTCTTAAAGAAATAATCACCACCACAACCTGGGCCCTACAATATGGTTTTCGATTTTCAGCTGCGAAAACCTCAGTTGTACAATTCTGTCGACGATGGGTTGTATATCCTGAACCAGAGCTCCGTTTGCGAAACAGTGTCTTACCAGTGGTAGACACCTGCAGACTCCTGGAACTGCATTTTGATAAGAGACTAACATGGCAGCCCCACATCCGTCAGTTGAAAGTTGCCTGCTTGAAGAGACTTAATATCCTTAAGTTTCTCAGTGGCACTTCGTGGGGATTGACAGTGCGGTGCTGCTACGATTTTGCACGGCAACGGTCCTCTCCCGAATTGACTAATGAAGTGCGGCTTATGGCTCAGCATGAAAATCTACACTGAAACTTTT
Organism: Anabrus simplex; assembly: GCF_040414725.1. Lineage (NCBI taxonomy): Eukaryota > Metazoa > Arthropoda > Insecta > Orthoptera > Tettigoniidae > Anabrus > Anabrus simplex. The sequence continues at coordinate 699,166,216 of NC_090265.1, forward strand.
GGGCAGTTTTCACCATAGTGGAGTAAGGCTGGCAACGGGAGCTTTCCGTACTAGCCCTATTCCCAGCCTACTCGCTGAAGCGGGAGTTCCACCTTTACGGATAAGGAGGCAGCAGTTTCTGCTCACGTACGCTGCCAAAATTCGTGAAATGGAGCTACATCCATGCTATCAATGCATCTTTAGCACCCAATACCACCAGAGGTACAAAAACCGACGAAAGCCACACGGCCGGGTCGGTTTCGAATTGATAGCTTGTGTCGTGATCTGAAAATGGATATCGGTGGTTGTCTTGAACAAACCTTCAGCGAGGTACCTCCGTGGTTGGTTCCGCGGCCGAATATCCGTCTAGATCTACTCTCTGGACCCAAGCTGAACACGGATACCTCCGTTTATCCGAGGTATTTCCAAGACTTCGTTCACCAATATCCGGCCGCGACGCATATCTTCACGGATGGTTCTAAAATCGGAGATAATGTTGGTTGCTCTTTCGTCACCGATATGAGCACGAAGGTCTCGCTTCCTAAAGTATGTAGCGTGTACTCTGCGGAGTTTTACGCCTTCTTAGAGGCCCTGCAGTATGCACTACGTGATGAAAGAAGCCACATTCTTATTGTATCGACTCGTTAAGCTCTCTGCAGTCTATTGAAGCCTGTTCCTCGCAACACCCTCTGGTGCAGCTGATTCATGACCTTCTAGCCAGGTTAGGTGATGCTGGCACCATAATCACTTTAGCGTGGCTTCCAAGCCACGTCGGGATTGCGGGAAACGAACGTGTGGATGACCAGTCAATGTACCTGCTAAGGATATCTGTTCTCAGGTACTTTGAAGCATCTTGGCGTCCTGGGAATCGGAGTGGCTAGATATCCGAACTCCCAGCAATCTGAGAGCAATTAAGAAGACACCGTGTAATGGTCCCCTTTTCGGCCTTCACGGAGGGAGGCCATAGTATTGTGTAGGCTGAAGATAGGTCATTTACGATCTACGCACTCTTATCTCCTAAAGAGGGAAGAACTCCCCTGTGTTCTTGTGGTGCCGACTACCCCGTGGCCCACATCCTCCCAGAGTGCACTGATCTCTCTGGCCTAAGACGGATCCTCGGCATGCAGGAAACACTCGAACGCATACTAGCCGATGACGCGACTACTTCTGATCTCGTCATCCTCTTTATGTGCGAAAGTGGACTAATCAGGGGTATATAAATTACATGTGTACTGTTACTCAGGAAACGCATTTTCCCTTTTGATTCGTTAGTAATTTTTCGGCCTAAATAAATTATTTTTGTTTTATTTGGTACTGCGGTTTTAAATTCTTTTATCGAATAAATAATTTGTATTTAACTGATTTTAAATGCATTTTCCACTAATAATTATGTTCAGAGAGGAAGATTACCTCCTTGTACTTGCTCTTAAAACAAAAATTCACCACCACCACCACCTGTCTCAATGAACATATGTCTCTCATCTGCTCTCGAAATTGGTGGGATGTAAACTTCGTTCCCCTGTCTGTTAAAATTGTACTGGGCTTTCCAATTTCAGGTAACACTTTATGGATTAGGCATCGCAGAATTTGTACCGTATTTGCCCGTTCTATTGGCTATAGAGAAAAATATTTTGAGAAGACAAATATTATGACCACTATGTATTTCCGTTCTTTTCTTGCAGTAGGTAACTTACCGAAAACATCAATTGCGTACATTTATTTTTATTTTGACGGTAAAACTGCAATAATTTGATGGCTATTAATATAATTATTGTACTTCACTCTCTTCCCCTCTAGGGACACCATGACATTGACGTCGGTGTGGGGCTTGTGTGCTTGTTACACATGCTGGATTTGCCTCGGTGTAGGGCCAGACTAACAACGTATTCACCGAGTTGCCTAAGAGCTGTCTGTGCTCTTTATTCTTCATCACTATTTCTACCCTTCTAGTCTCGCCTTCTTAAATTTCATTCCTCTTCCTGTCTCGCCACCCTCTCTGCCTCCAGTAGAATAGGTTAGTACGGAGGTTGTATCCTCCCCGAATCACAAGTTTTGGCGAGGTGATGCATGTTTACAGGGTGAGTAGTTCCTAGCGACCCCCTCCAGATACCGGGCGCCCTCTGGCGTATATAGCCTTGCCTTCGGTACACCTCCTTGGCTCTTCCGAAGGTCGACATATTTCCGGAGTACTCGTTTGACCAAAAAAAAAAAAAAAAAAATGAACCTCTTCCTTCTACTCCTTCCTTTTCAAAGGGTGGCACCCTTCAAAAAACGGCGTGAAAATGGACAAGGAACACAAGCGGTATACTCCAGTTCCAGTGGATTATGTAAGTGACGACCGTCTTCCTATATTCCTGGCTGCTTCCAGGGTCGATGGTAAGAGTTTTCTACATGAATGTCCTTTCATTATCAGCAATTCCATCGAATAAAATTTTGTTGGGGAAGTTGACGAGATGCGCAAACTCCACGATGGATCCGTACTTTAAAAGACATCTACTTAAAGCAAAGTTATTAGGAAAGGTATAGGTGAAAATCAAGAAGCACGAAAGCCTTAACTCCCGCAAGGGAGTTATATTCCACACGGATTTGGTTAAGTCTTCCGATGATACCTAGCACGTTGGGGTGTAACCGACGTGAAGAGGTTGAAGAGGCGTGTGGGTGATAAGCTACTCGATACGGGTGCTTTCAAATTTACCTTTGACCGTACCGTACCTGAACAGACAAGAGTGGAAATGTATCGTCTGACTGTTCGTCCATATATTACGGCACCAATGAGGTGCTATAACTGTCAAAAGTTTGACCACACCTCATTGCGATGTACAGGTTCGACGACCTGCAAAATGTGTGGGAAGTGCGAGCATGCTGCTGTTGACTGCACACCACCACCTGTGTACGTGAACTGCCCGGGTGTGCATGCTCCAATCTCCAAGGAGTGCCTTACATTCAAGCAGGGGAAAAGATCCAGGAGAACAAAACGCTGGAAAAGCTATCTTATCCAGACGCCCGGAGGAAGTTCAAGACAATGGCTGGTCCGGAGTTCTCCATCTCCTTCGCTGAAAAGGCCACAAGCGTGCGAATCACTCCACAGAGTTTTGTACAGAACAATAGTATTGAAAACGCATCAATAAGTCAAAGCCAGCAACAAAAGATAATCGCCAAAGAAACTGGAGGTTTAACAGGACATGGACCGAAAAGTGTGCTATTGCCGACGTTTCTTGGGAAGGCTGTTTCCCACGAACGCTCGGCTGCGAAGTCCTCTCCCATGAGGGCGGGGGGAAGACTTCCCCAAATAGGACTGGAATGTCCAACCCTCTTTCCAATGCACAGCTTACAAAGGAGGAGAAAATAAAGCCACAGAGCTCCCTTAAAAATTTGGACAAGAAGCCTCCTCCAACTACATCGGGGGTCACAGGATACCCGAAAAAATCCGGCAAGCCATCTGCCTGCTCTCCTCCGAAAAATACAGAAACAGTGGGCAAGAACGGAGGCCCCGATGCCCTCTTGTTCGATCACTTTTTCCCATGAAGGAGGCCCACTGTTCCCGAGCAATAAGATAACCGTCCGCGGAGGGTCCAATCAACGCGCCGGCTTCTTCTGAGGAGGCAATAGCGACTGAAACACTCATTGTCGTGGATGGTGATCGTGACAAAATAGGTTCCGACAAAAACGGCGGAATCTGGCAGGTAAAGAACTCACGAAGGGCAAGAAATTGCTCTGAATTCGAGGCTTACCTATCCCCACAATGGCACTATTGAAGTGGAACTGCAGTAGTTATCACTGTCGCCTGGCTGATTTACGTCAATTGATATCCGTTTACGCGGCCTCCATAGTCTGTCTACAGGACCTGGACACGACACGACTATGAGAGGTTATCGTCTTTATTCCCAACAGAGAGTAGGTTTGGATGGCGCGGCAACTGGGGTCCTTTGTACCCCTGTTTCCTCTGATATCATCAGCGAAGAAGTACCGCTCCGTACTCAGCTTGATGCTCCCCCTGTGGGTGGGGGTGGTGGAATAACACCCACGGTATCCCTTGCCTGTCGTAAAAGGCGACTAAAAGGGGCCCCAGGGGCTCTGAACTTTGGAGCGTGGGTTGGCGACCACGGGGCCCTCAGCTGAGTCCTGGCATTGCTTCCACTTACTTGTGCCAGGCTCCTCACTTTCATCTATCCTATCCGACCTCCCTTGATCAACTCTTGTTCTTTTCTGACCCCGACGCTATTAGGTTTGCGAGGGCTAGGGAGTCTTTCATTTTCACGCCCTTTGTGGCCCTTGTCTTCCTTTGTCCGATATCTTCATTTTTCGAAGGGTCGGTCCCTTCCATATTTTCTCTCTGATTAGTGTTATATAGAGGATGGTTGCCTAGTTGTACTTCCTCTTAAAACAATAATCACCACCACCACCGCAGAGGAAGCATATTCTTTCCTCGTCTGGTACTCGTCACCGTAAACAGGTCCCATGGTGGACGGATGAAATTGCAGCAGCCATACGTGATCGTCGACGGGCTTTTAAGCATTATCGTCGGAATCCTACGATGGCTAATCATATCACATTTAAGCGTCTGCGCGCGCATGCCCGTTTTTTATTCGGGGAAGTAAGAAAGCTACGTGGGGAAAGTATGTGTCATCCAGCACGGCATATAATCCGTCATCACAAGTGTGGACAAAACTCCGCCGTATAGTCGGAGTACAGAATGTGCCCTCAGTACCCGGAATCTCCATTACATTAGATATAGTTACGATTCATTCAGTCATTGCAGACCTCATCGCGTCACATTTCGCAGATGCGTCCAGCTCTAGGAGATACGACTCTGCATTTCTTCCAATTAAGCGCGAAGCAGAGGCACACCATTTCTATTTTGCCTCTAGTGCCTCGCATCCCTTCAATGTGACTTTCACGGAGTGGAAGTTGCGGAGTGCACTCGCGCTATGCAGAGATACGGCTACTGAAGCGGAAAAAATCCATAATCAAATTTTAAAACTTTCGAGTGACAGATGTCTCAAGGATATCCTTACCCTATTCAACAGAATATGGAGTGAGGGTGTGAATCCATGTCAATGGCGTGAGGGAATTGTGATACCAATCACTATGCCAGGTAAAGATCCAAATGTTTTGGATGGTTATACACCAATATGCCTTAAAATCGCCTTTGTAAGTTATTTGAAAGGACGGTTAACCGGCGTCTTGTGTTGGCCATAGAAAAGGGGGTCACTTGTCCAACTACCAGTGTGGTTTTCACTCTCATCGGTCTTCCGCTGATCATCTGGTCAGACTGGAGAGCGTCATTCAGGGGTACTTTCCCCGGAAGGAACACCTAGTCGCCGTATTTTTGACCTGGAGAAAGCTTACGACACTACCCGGCGATACGGGAATCTCTCCACACTACACCAGTGGGGATTTCGGGGAAATTTGCCAACTTTTGTTGAGAACTTCACGTCAGTCCGTCTCCTTCGAGTCCGAGTAGGGAATGCATTTTCTCAATATTACGTTCAGGAAAATGGAGTACCTCAGGGATCGGAACGGAGCGTCACGCTGTTCGCAATCGCCATTAACAGCATAGTTGCCGCTGCTGGGCCCGCAGTCGTTCCATCGCTGTATGTAGACAACTTAGCTCTACATTACAACTCCGGAAGGGTGGCGTTTGCTGAGAGACAACTACAGCAACATGTTAACCGAGTCCAGAGATGGGCCCTTCAATATGGTTTTCGATTTTCAGCAGCGAAAATATCAGTTGTACACTTCTGTCGACGTCGGCCTGTACATCCCGAACCAGAGCTCCGCTTGCGAAACAGTGTCTTACCAGTGGTTGACACCTGCAGATTCCTGGGTCCCTATCTTGATAAGAGACATACGTGGCAGCCCCACATCCGTCAGTTGAAGGTTGCCTACATGAAGAGACTTAACATGCTTAAGTTTCTCAGCGGCACTTCGTGGGGGCTGACCGTGCGGTACTGCTGCGATTTTACACGGCTACGGTCCTCTCCCGGATTGACTATGGAAGTGCGGCTTATTGCTGAGCATCAAATTCTACGCTGAGCCTTTTAGATAGTATTCACCATAGTGGAGTAAGGCTGGCAACGGGTGCTTTCCGTACTGGCCCCATTCCAAGCCTACTCGCCGAAGCGGGAGTTCCACCTTTACGGATAAGGATGCAGCAGTTGCTTCTAACGTACGCTGCCAAATTCGTGAAATGTCGCTACAGCATCCTTTTGGGAGGGTGGGGGTGGTAAATAACACCCACGGCATCCCCTGCATTTCGTTAGAGGCGACTAAATCTGGCCCCAGGTGCTCTGTACTTTGATCGTGAGTTGGCGACCACGGGGCCGTTATCTGATTCCTGGCATTGCTTCCACTTTCTTGTGCCCGGCTCCTCACTTTTATCTATACTATCCGACCTCCCTTGGTCTACTCTTATCCTTTTCCGACCCCAACGCTATTAGGTTTGCGAGGGATAGGGAGTCTATATTACACTAATCAGAGGGAAAATGTGGAAGAGTTCCGATACTTCGAAAAATGAAGGTATCGGCCAAAGGAAAACAAGGGCCACGAATTGCGTGGAAAAAAAAGAGTATGGTTGCCTAGTTGTTCTTCCTCCTTAAACAACAACTACTCTGAACTTTGGAGCGTGGTTTGGCGACCTCGAGGTCCTCAGCTGGGTCCTGGCATTGCTTCTTATTACTTGTGCCATGCTCGTCGCATTCATCTATCCTACCTGTCCTCACTTAGTCAACTATTGTTCTTTTCCGATCCCGACGCTTTTAGGTTTGCGAGTGCTAGGGAGTCCTCCATTTTCACTCCCTTCGTGGCCCTTTCCTTTCTTTGACCGATACATTCATTTTTCGAAGTGTCGCATCCCTTCCATTTTTCCCTCTGATTAGTGTTATATATAGGGTGGTTGCGTACTTGTACTTCCTCTTAAAACAATAATCACCACCACCACCACCACCACCGATATCCAAGCTATCAATGCATCTATCGTAACCAATACCACTAGAGGTGTCAAGACCGGCCGAATGCAACACGGCCGGTTGGGTTTCGAATTGATAGCTTGTGTCATGATTTGAATATCGATATCGGTGATTGTCTTGAACAAACTCTTAGCGAGCTACTTCCGAAGTTGGTTCCGCGATCGGATGTACTTCTAGATCTGCTCCGTGGACCTAAGGTGAACACGGATTCCTCCATTTATCCGAAGTATTTCCAGGACTTCGTTCACCAATATCCGTCTTCGTTCACCAATATACATCTGCGAGACTTATCTTCACGGATGGTTCTAAAATCGGAGATAATGTTGGTTGCTCTTTCGGCATTAATGATACAAGCACGAAGATCTCGTTCCCTAAAGTATGTAGCGTGTATACTGCAGAGCTTTACGGCATCTTATACGCTCTGCAGTTTGCACTGCGTGACGAAAGAAGCCACTTTCTTTTGTGTACCGATTCGTTAAGCTCTCTGCAGTCTATTGAATCCTGTTTCTCGCAACACAAACCGGTACAGCAGATACATGACCTTCTAGCCAGGTTAAGGGATTCTGGCAACAGAATCACTATCGCATGGCTTCCAAGCCACGTTGGAATTGCAGGAAACGAATTTGCGGATGAAGCTGCAAAGGAAGCTGTACGTTTACCTCCAAGACCTCTCAATTTACCTGGTGAGGATATTTGTTCTCAGATTCGGTGAACCATCTTGGCGTCCTGGGAATCAGAATGGCTAGCAATACGAACTTCGAATAAGCTGACACCAGTTAAGGAGACGACTACCGTGTGGCGGTCCTCTTTCCAGCCTTCACGGAGAGAGGCCATAGTATTGTGTAGGCTGAAGATAGGTCATTTACGATCTACGCACTCTTATCTCCTAAAGAGGGAAGACCCCCCAGTGTGTTCTTGTGGTGCTGACTTCACCGTGGCCCACATCCTCACAGAGTGCGCGGATCTCTCTGGCCTAAGATGGAGCCTCGGCCTGCAGGAAACTCTCGAACGCATACGAGCCGATGACGTGACTACTGCTGATCTTGTTATCCGCTTTATGTGCGACAGTGGACATATCAAGTGTATATAAATTACAAGTGTACTGGTACTCAGGGAACGTACGTTCCCTTTTGATTCGTTAGTTATTTTTCGGCCTAATTCTATAATTATTTTTATATTTTGTACTGCTTTTCCAAATTCCTTTGTTGAATAAATAAATTTGATTTATATTTTAATTTTTTTTCCACCAATTTGTTCAGAGGGGATGATTACGTCGTTGTACTTGCTCTTAAAACGAAATACACCATCACCACTGCTTCACTCTCTGGCATATATCTTATGTTTTGGTGGTGTTTCTAACCAGTTTTCTCAATCCTGCCCATGTGAATTTCTCCAGAATATTGCGTATTACCTTATCAATGCCTGCATGACCAGTGATCTTATGGGTATGCCATGTCAGGTTCCGTTGCATCTCTTGTGGTACTAGGATTCGTTTCCTTTCATTGGTGTTGTCAATGTACTTAGTTAGTAGGCCATTTACCAGCATATATTTGTGCCTTATAGAGGATTCGGTTTCATCTATTAATTTATCAATGATTAATTTTAAATTATTATCCGATCTCTGTATTTCTACCAGATTTTCCAATTTCCTGAATAGTTCATCGTCTAGTTGGTCCAATTCTATTCGCAAGATATTATCTTCCTGGCCTGAAGGATTCCGACTCATTGCATCAGCTAGTTTATTATTATTACTTTTACAATGTTCAATCTTTAGTTAGAATTGTTGAGTGAAAGGCATCCTTCTCGTCACATTTTCGCTTACCATTATTGCTTTTAACCCGAATATGAGTGCTTTATGATCGGTTCTTATAGTCACGGTTTATCCATAGATTATTCTTCTCCACTGTGTTGCAGTGCATGTACAATGTTAACAGTTTCAGGTCAGTAGTTGTGTTGTGCCTCTCATGCTTTCGTAACTTCCTACTTGAGAAAGCTAGATATGTTCGCTACTTGTCATCTTTTTCTCCCTGGTACAAACATGCTTCTACACCAATGTTCGACGCATCCGCTTGGATAATAAATTCTTTCTCATAATCTGGGTATCCCAATTTGATGCTCTCTTTCATTACCTCTTTCATTTTTATGAATACCTGCTCAGTTTTCTCATTTCCATTTATTGCTCACTTTTAACAGTTCTTGTAGTGGTGCAGCTATCTCCGTTTATCCTTCACAGTGATCGGAAGTGAATTGTGTAATTCCCAGGAATTGCCTGATCTGTTTTACTCTTGTGGTACGTGGAAATTCGCATATGGCTTTAATTTTTACTGGGTTTGGCTTTATCCCACGATCATCTATTATTTGTCCAACGAATAACACTTGAGCTTGACAGAATTTTGATTTTGCTAGAGTGATCTTGAATCCAGCCTTCTACAGGTTGTTTAGTAGTTTCTTTAGCTTTTACAGTGATCCTCAAATGTTTGGCTCCCAAATACCAGATCATTCACATAGCAATTTACATATTCATTTACTTCAGCAGTTAGGTTCCTGTATAGGGCTCTTATTAGCACTGCACAGCTATTCTTCAGGCCAAACCGTAATCGACAGTATGCGTATGTCTGGTTGTTAAACATGAAGCCTGTCAGTAATCTTGATTTCTCTTCCAGGACTATGTGATGGAAGGATGAGGTGAAATCCATACCGGAAAAGTATCGCATGTTCCTAAATACCTTTACTATGTCTATTATCCTCGGTAACTGATCATACTCCGGTATAAGCTTTTCGTTTAGCTTCCTGGCATTGAAACAAACCCTCAGACTACCGTTGCTTTGCTTTACGATCACTAATGTATCCATCAGCTAGCATTTCTATGATTTTCTTTACATCCTGGGAATATTTTTCAGGTATATCATATATTTTCCCTCTGTAAGGCATCCCGTTATTAACCAATAACTTATATTTAAAGTTGAGTATTTGCCCTGGTTTGTTCCTGAATATCTGCGCATGTTTCTTCAAAATTTCATACAACTTTCTTTTCTCTGCTGACGATATTGCTGCCTCTGAAATACTTCTCCAGATCTCTGGGTTTTCTTCTTCCTCCTCTTCTATGGTGACTATTCTCTCAATTATCTGGATTAATTCCTCCCCCTGTGGGTTGGGGCAGTAGAATAACATCCACGGTATGCCCTGCCTGTCGTAAGAGGCGACTAAGACGGGCCAGAAGCTCTGAACTTTGGAGCGTCGGTTGACGACCGCGAGGCCCTCAGCTGAGACCTGACATTGCTTCCACTTACTTGTGCCAGGGTGCTCACTTTCATCTATCCTACCCGGCCTCCCTTTGTCAACTCTTGTTCTTTTCCGACCCCGACGCTATTAGGTTTGCGAGGGCTAGGGAGTCTTTCATTTTCACTCGCTTCGTGGTCCTTGTCTTCCTTTGGCCGATATCTTCATTTTTCGAAGTGTCTGAATCCTTCCATTTTTCTCTCGGATTTGTGTTATATAGAGGATGGTTGCCTAGTTGTACTTCCTCTTAAAACAATAATCACCACCACCACTTTCCTGTCAGGTTTTATCCCTCTTATCTTGGCTCCTGATACAGGTATCGTTGGTAAGTATATTTTCTTCTTTACGTCTTGGAACAGGGCATGTGACATTACGCTTATACTTGCTTCCGAATCTACTATGCAATGCATTTTATTCCTGCTATTGTCACTATTATTACCGGTAGACTATATTTATGTTTTCTCAAATCCGTAGTATGGTCCTCTATCAGCTCATCCGGTTGAATATCCCAGTAGTGAACTTGTGCTATGACCCAACTGTAAATTTTGTTTACTTTCTCTTTTCTGTCATTATATAAAGTTTCTTTATTACTCAATTTGCAATTGGCATCTTTTCTCTCAGACGCCTCTGAGCTTACAGTAAATTCTGGGGTTTCTGGACTCAATCTGTTGTCTTCCGTTCTTCTACGTTTACATTGTTGCAATTCTAAATTTTCAGCGCCTCCAATATCTCCATTTATGTCTTTGTGTCGAATTGCATTTTCCCATTTTTCTATATTTCTCGTCGTTTCTTGCAATTTCTGTATTTATTTTCTATTGTCATAATTTCGATCGTAGTCATTTTGTCCCTGTCTGTGATCATATCGTGGCCTGGTACGATAATATTGCCTGCTCCTATTTCCTCTGTATCTTAGATTTGCTCTCCGGTACGGAACGTATCTCTTATTGTGGCCATATCTTCCGCTCGAGTTTCCATTCCATTGGCAATTACATTTTTCAAGCTCCCTTTCCTTTCCTTTTCCTAAATTTGCCGGTTTATTCTCGGGTTTCTTATTTTCGTAGCTATTCAAATTCTCTGGGGTTATATTGTTGACTGCTCCTCTAGGATCGCAGTTCGTAGATTCCTATTTGCTGGTACGCAGATGTCATGTCTAGCTGCCTCAAGATATTTTCCATATACACCGCAATTTCTAAATTTGCGGCCGCTAGCGATCTCTGCACCTCGGGTGGAATTTTTTTCTGAACAGTTTTCATGGTCTCAAGTTCACTCGGCTTTGTGTCCAAGTCCTGGAATCGATGAAAACGATAAGCGAAGTAGTCGCTAAACCGCGTTTGGCCTGTCAAAGCTGTATTTCCTAGCAAATAATTCCAATCTCATCTGTTGTTGTGTCTCAATATTCCAAAATATTCAGAGGAATGCAGTCTTAAATACTTTGTAGTCCTGGAAACAGCATTTGAAAGCCTGGTACCAGATGTTCGGGTTTGAGTCCAAGTGCTTCTCTATTATGCGTAATTCCTTACCTTCCGGGACCCTGTTCTCACGAAAATGCTCCTCCATTTCCCTAAGAAATTGTTTAGGTGATAGCGTCGCAGTGTTATCGAAGTGTTTGAGTCCATCGTCGAAAGTTTTAATTATATTTATTATTGCTGGACTACCATTATGGTTACTTCCAAACGTTAGGTCATTACTCTGCCGATTTGAATCAGCTGTTCATGTTGATGTAGTTTTTCTTTAGATGATTTGTAGTTCAATTGCTTTGTGTTCCTCATTGTAGTTTGATACAACGGATCTTGTCATTTGTTTCCCTGTTCGCATTTCTTGCATTTTCTTCCTAAGCTGCTTTAATCCTTCCTTTGTTTTCCCCATTTTATCTTGGTTTGATTCCTATCGTGCTCCAATTCTTCTTTTAATATACCAATCCTGTCAGCTATTTGGTCTCTGGCTACAACAAAGTTTATTTCCATTATCCGGTTCGTGTTTTTTATTCCTCCATTTAATTTAATCAACTCCTCCTGGTACTGCTCCCATCTCTGTTGAGATTTTCAATCCTTCCATGTCGCTTGTTAATTTCCTGATTTCCTCCCCTATTAGGGTTTGGATGACGTTTCGATTCTCCGTTAGGTCTTCTCTTATTCTGTTTACTTCTTCATATACTTCCTTGTTCTTATTTTCCATCATTTCAGTTATCTCTGTTCGTGTATTTTCTATATAACTCTTCATTCCCGATATTTCTGATCGAATTTTCCTATCTTCGTCCTCCATCATCTTTTTCTGCTCCTCTTTCATTCCTTCTATTTGCTCCTGTTGCTTCTGCTGAAATTCCTCCTGTTTTCTCTCCATATCCTGCCGCTCCTCTTCTTACTTTCTGTCTATTTCTTGCAACAACTTCTCTCGATCTTTTATCTCTCTTTTTCTCTTTCCTCTCTCAGTTCATGCAACAATTTCTGTTGTTTTTCTTGATCTTTTTCTTCTCGTTTCAGCTCCTTTTGTTCTTCTGCTCATTTCTTTTCCGCTCGTCTTTTCTCTTTTACTTCCTTTTCTCTATTCGTCTCTACTTGTTTTCTCTCCTTTTCTTCTCGTTCTTCCTTTTCTCTCTTATTCTCGTTTTCTCTCCTTTTCACCTTGTTCTTCCTTCATCTCTTTCTTCTTCTTGTTTCCTAATAAATTCCTGGAACCATTCTGGTTGTCTTCCTCGATCTTTCTTCAATTCTTGAAGGATCTCTTACATTCCTTTCTCTTCCTCTCTTATTTTCTTTATCTCTTCCTAATTATTCCTAAACCTCTCATCTATCCTCTTTAATTCTTCCTCCTGTTCCTTTCGGGATTGAGCTCTAGCTTGGTTAGCCACGTTTTCGTCTAAAATTCTATCTAGTTTTTCTAATTTCCTATCCTATTCTATATTAATTTCACTGAGAATTATAATTGCACATGTAATACGTACAAACAAAATATTATAAAACCTCCAATTCCTTAATTCTACTTCAGTTCAACACTTATATACTAACACATAGATATGACCTTCTGTTTCAAATTATAGATGTACGGGCCTTCCTAGAAATGAATACGACCATACCAGACCAACCAACTCCGGCTTGAAAACCATTTATATTCCTTTGCTGTTAGCTCATCTCAAGATAATTATTGGAAAATATTTATCCTCATATAGTTCAGTCATTATCCACTTACATACTAATTAAATAATATAATATCAATGTCTATTTCTATCATATTTTTAAATGTTTTTAAAGAAAAATATTTCATACTATTCTCAAGAAAACTAATAATATCCTCGACTACGTTTTGCCTTCGTTCTCTTGTGACTCTCATATCCATCATTCCAATTCTTCAATAGTATCTATCTCTTCAAACTCCACTCTGGGTTAACAAATAATTTTATCAGGCTCAGTTTCTTCTCTTCAAGTATCATGTTCTGTCGTCAAATATTTTTAAGTCTGGCAGTATCTCTCTCTTCAAGTCTCATGGTATATTTCTCTTTTTTAAAAAATCCGCGGTGCCTTTCTCTTCGAGTGCCACATTGGGGTATCAACATTTCTTCTTTCCGTACGCGCTTTTCTATATTTGCCCCAAGCTGGGACGGAAAATATTTTTCTATGCGTCCATCCTGCGTCCAGGTACGACACAAACGAAAATACTCCGGTTGCTCGTTATCATATCAGGGTAAATCTTCATGAAATAGCCCCTGTGGGTGGGGTGGTAGAATAACACCCACGATATCTCTTGTCTGTCGTAAGAGGCGACTAAAAGGGGCCCCAGGGACTCTGAACTTCGGAGCGTAGATTGGTGACCACGGGGCCCTTAGCTGAGTCCTGGCATTGCTTCCACTTACTTGTGCCAGGCTCCTCACTTTCATCTATCCTATCTGACCTCCCTTGGTCAATTCCCTGTGGGTGAGGGAGGTAGAATAACACCCGCAATATCCCCTGCCTGTCGTAAGAGGCAACTAATAGGGGCCCCAGTGTCTCTGAACTTTGGAGCATGGTTTGGCGACCACGGGGCCCTTAGTTGAGTCCTAGCATTGCTTCCACTTACTTGTGCCAGGCTCCTAATTTTCATCTATCCTATCCGACCTCCCTTGGTTAACTCTTGTTCTTTTCTGACCCTGACTGTATTATGTTCCCAAGACCTAGGGAGTCTTTCATTTTCACGCCCTTAGTGGTCCTTCTCTTTCTATGGCCGATACCTTCATTTTTCGAAGTGTCGGATCCCTTCCTTTTTCCCTCTGATTGGTTTTATATAGCGGATGGTTGCCTAGTTGTACTTCCTCTTAAAACCATAATCACCACTACCACTAGTTGACAAGCACATGGCTGCGCTCAAGGAGACCTTTACATGGGCTCGAATGAGGCGGATGACGCGTACCATCTTCATGACTTGTGACACATATCAGCGTAAAATAACCTAACTCATATCTGCTTAAACAGCCACCAAAGCCGCTGATTCCCGAAAAGGCGTGGGAGCTATTTTCAATGGATTTCTATGGGCCGCTTCCCAAGGCGACCAGAGAGTTGCAGTTCATCTTGGTGTACATGGACGTGTTCACCAATTACGTCATGCTACGTCCGGTGCAAAGAGCAAAAACCTGTACTGTGGTTAATCAGATCAATAGTAAGATCATCACCAAGATGTGCATACCAGATAAATTACTGACCGATCATGGATCACAGTTCATGTCAGCCGCTTTTCGTAGAGACATGGAGCAAATGGGGATTCAACATCTTATGAGTTCGATCCGACATCCAGAATCGAACCCGTCGGAAAGAATCATGCGGGAAATCGGTAAATGTTGTAGGATTTATAATCGAAGACAGCATTAGAGGTGGGTTAATGTCATTCCGATTATCATGGAATGCATCAATTTTGTAGTACATGGATCAACCGGACAGATCCCCAGCGTGGTTCATTTTAATGAACATCGAGAAAGGCCGTGGATAGGCGTCGTACCATTCAAGAGGATCCAGGACTTCCAGCGGACTTGAGAGTAAGAGACACCTTGGAGTCTCTGAAGAAACAGGCAGAAAAGCGACTACGCGATAACGACGTAAACGATTTCACCGACCTCTACGTGTGGAAGAACTCGTGTTGGTCACGCGTCCAGCAATATCGGATCCCCCATGAAAGTTTTATCATAAATTTGCAGAACTCTACATTGGGCCATATAGAATCATCCAAAATTTAGAAAACAATGCTTACAAAGTGCAGTGTGTGGATGGAACCACTGAAGCTATCTACAATGCATCGAACTTGAAAGTCTATCATGTGCCAGGGCAGTTACCAGCGGAAGATCTAAACGTTCCAGATGATGGAGAACCACCTAAGATCAATATGAGTGAGGACCACCTAAAGCAGAAGAAGAAGAAGAAGAAGAAGATGAAGCTACGAGGAAGTCGACATCGCAGATGAACCGGAATTGGATGAAAGCATAGATGAAATAAATTGTGTGAAATTGGAAGGAGATCATCATGATGCAGATGGCAGCAAGGACGAGCCAGAAGAAGAAGAGTACCATGACACAGGAATACTTGCCTGTCCTCGTGTCAAGATACACATTGCGGCAGGAAAACGCTAGCCTTCGCAATGCTCATGTATAACCTTATGAAACCATGTGATTGGTAAGAAAAATCCCTGCTCGTGATTTTTCTTATTTTAAGCGGGGGAGGGATGTGACCGTTCACAGCATCACCAAGAGCGTGTCATGATACCCAGAAGATGAAATATGCGGATTCTACGACAAATAATGTCCAAATTGGCACTTTTCACCCGTTCCGGGACACGAATGTCTCTCAGATGGCTCGCGCAACCGAAGGCTCATTGCATGTAATTAGTGGAGAAAGCGAGTACAAGCGCCTGCAATTGAAAATGTTCTCTCTCTGGTGTGACAATGATCAGACGATGCACGCGTCACGTGACAATGAGTCTAGGTTTATTTATTATTTAGCGTATGATGCTACAGTTGATAATCGACTGTATACAAGTTCTTAACAGACACACACACAAAAATTGAATTTATATACATACAGTCTATATTTAAATATATATATATACACTGACTGACAGAGCAAATGCAACACCAAAAAGGAGTGGTTCGAAAGGGATGAAAGTTGTTGAAAAAACAGAGACGGCACGGACGAATAATTGATGTTTATTTCAAACCGATATGCAGGTTACACAATGCGCACGGCATCGACTCAGTAGGATGTAAGACCACCGCGAGCGGCGATGCACGCAGAAACACGTCGAGGTACAGAGTCAATAAGAGTGCGGATGGTGTCCTGAGGGATGGTTCTCCATTCTCTGTCAACCATTTGCCACAGTTGGTCGTCCGTACGAGGCTGGGGCAGAGTTTGCAAACGGCGTCCAATGAGATCCCACACGTGTTCGATTGGTGAGAGATCCGGAGAGTACGCTGGCCACGGAAGCATCTGTACACCTCGTAGAGCCTGTTGGGAGATGCGAGCAGTGTGTGGGCGGGCATTATCCTGCTGAAACAGAGCATTGGGCAGCCCCTGAAGGTACGGGAGTGCCACCGGCCGCAGCACATGCTGCACGTAGCGGTGGGCATTTAACGTGCCTTGAATACGCACTAGAGGTGACGTGGAATCATACGCAATAGCGCCCCAAACCATGATGCCGCGTTGTCTAGCGGTAGGGTGCTCCACAGTTACTGCCGGATTTGACCTTTCTCCACGCCGACGCCACACTCGTCTGCGGTGACTATCACTGACAGAACAGAAGCGTGACTCATTGGAGAACACGACGTTCCGCAATTCCCTCATCCCAGTCCACCTAGAGCCACCGGCGAGTGCAGACGTACGGAGTGGAGGGTCCCTGGAGTGGGAGAAGGTAGTGTAAGTGCGGAGTGTTGGAAGTCAGCGAGGTGCTTACAGGCAATGTTTGGTGTAGAACAGTACAGGGCGAGTATAGGTGGTTGGGAGGGAAGAAAGAAGAAAGAAGAAGTGAGGACAAGAGGATGTAGAATAGAACTGGATAAAATAGGATACTTTATGCTTTCTGCAGCGGTGATTTTGATATTGCTTTGGATCGGGGGGAGTAGAACTCAACCCAGGTCCGACTTCCAGGGGAAATATGAGCTGGGAGGACATGGAAACAATCAGAAAAATCGTAAAAGAGGTGGTAGCAGAGACATGTCCCTTCGAACAAATCAAAAACATGATCAAGGAACAAACGAGGGAGTTTGAAAAAATGAAGGGGTGGTTTCAAGAAAAGGTAGAAGACACAGCTTCACAGGTGAGAAGAAATGGTGCAGAAGTTACAGCATTAAGAGAGGAGATAGGGAGATTGGAAGAGGAGATGTCGAAACTGAAAGCCGACGTAGTTGCTAACACCCGAAGTCGCAGAAATAAATGCTTATTTATATATGGAGTGCAAGAGGGGAAGAAGGAAGATAAGACGAGTATAATTTATAAAGTAGTGGACATAATTCAGGGTAAAATGAAAATAAATTTCAGTGAAGTGGACATTGATGATGTGACAAGAGTGGGAAGATTTAGAGGTAATAGGCCTATCAAAGTGCAATTATTTTCTACATTGATGGCTGACACAGTGGTGCGTAATGCAGGTAACGTGCAAAGGGAAATAATATGGATAAGGAGGGACATGGGAACTGAAACGTGGAGGAATGAAAGAACCCTGAAAAAACACATGATACGAGCTAGGCAGCAGGGGTTGAATGCAGTCATCAGAGGACAGGAATTAGTGGTGACAGGCAACAACTGGAGGAGAATATGGTCGGTGAATAGACTGATGGATCTAGAACGGAGGATGAAACAAGATGAAGAGTCTAAGAGAAGTGTAGTGAATAATGGGGAAGACAAACGAGTGGAAGATAATAGGCAAGTGAAAGATAACGAGGGTAGAAGTGTAATTATCGGAAGTAGTACTGAAAAGTGTCAAGAGAGGCAGAGCGAGGTGCTAAGTGGAAGTATGAACAACGGCAAGGAAAGAGCTGTGGGCGGACAGTGCAGGGGAGAGGCTGAAGAACAAATGGGTGAGGGGGGCAAGGAGAGTGAGCAACAAGAAGCTGAGAGAGCGGAGTGTAGTGGTGTAGTAAGGCAAGACCAGGGTAAAAAAGTAAGTTTAGAGTTAACCTGTGAGAGCTTCGAGCAGAATCAGAGTCGGAGCGGAGGGAGAAATAGAAGCTATACAGACATGTGGAGAGCTATGAAAAGTAATGAGGGTATTGTAACAAGAAGCAAAAAACAATAATATGGCGAGTAAGTAAGTAATTAAGGGTGTGGAGGCTGAAATGTTGTGATGGAGAAGTGGTATATAAGTTATGATATGTTATAGGGTTGAAATGTGGTGTTGGAGAAGTGGTGGTATAAGATGGTGGATGGCAGATTGTTGATATTTGGAGTTGGAGGAGTCGTGGTAAATGTGGTGTTGGATAAGTGTTATATCGTTGGAATGTGGTGTGGGAGAAGTGGTGATATAAGTAGAGGTGGTATATAATGTGGAGCTGGTGTTGTATTGATGAAATGTGGTGTTGGAAGTATTGAAGGCTTAGTATTCAGGATTAGGTGATGTATGGTTTGGTATTGAGATGGTTTATTTATTGCTGAAATGTGGTGTTGGAAGTATTGAAGGCTTAGTATTTATGATTAGGTGATGTATGGTTTGGTATTGAGATGGTTTATTTACGGCTAATTTCGTGGGAGTTGGGAGGTGGTAGTATTGTATTTGTGTCTGGTATGAGTATTTAATTTTTGAAGTTGGAGAGAGGTGAGTTTATTATCATTTTGTAAATTTTGGTTTGTTTGTATGGAGAGGAGGAAGAAATATGAGGTTGGAGAGGTGTTGGTATATGCGTGATTGGTATTTGTGTTGTTTGCAGTATTGATTAGGTGTAGGTCAGTAACAATAAAGTGACGAAAGCGCAGAACGAAATAAGGACACTTGATGAGCATGCTTGAATATTTAGTAAGGGATTGCTACAGCAAATGACTGTAACGAATAATAATCTTATACATAGATTATTATTATTATTACTATTATTATTACTTTCATTATTATTATTACTACGATTCTCTTTTCTAGTTTTACTCTATTGATTCCGGTGTGTTGATTCTACGGAATGAGGGGCATGGCACGAGGCTCTGAGGATGACTGCTGTGGTGGCTCTACTTTAGGGGTTTCACGTTTCCGGAGTGTCCAAACGAGCCTTATGACATGCCCAGGGGATACGATAATTTTCTCTTCTTTTCCTTTTTTTGGTGATCTGAGTGGTTTATTATTATTATTATTATTATTATTATTATTATTATTATTATTATTATTATTATGGTATTTATTTGTGGAGGCTGAAATGTTGTGATGGAGAAGTGGCATATAAGTTATGATATGTTATAGGGTTGAAATGTGGTGTTGGAGAAGTGGTGGTATAGGATGGTGGATGGCAGATTGTTGATATTTGGAGTTGGAGGAGTGGTGGTAAATGTGGTGTTGGATAAGTGTTATATCGGGTATATAATGTGGAGTTGCTGTTACGGCTGATTTCGTGGGAGTTGGGAGGTGGTATTATTGTATTTGTGTCTGGTATGAGTATTTAATTTTTGGAGCTGGAGAGAGGTGAGTTTACTATCATTTTGTAAATTTTGGTTTGTTTGTATGGAGTGCAGGAAGAAATATGAGGTTGGAGAGGTGTTGGTATATGCGTGATTGGTATTTGTTATTCATTGCCGAAACTGTTGGGAGATGGAGAGGTAAATTTTATTATGGAGTGTTATGGCGGAATGAAATGAAAAGAAGCAATGTTAACGCGGATTGGTAAAAGTTGTGGTATGATGGATTGGAATGCAATGACGGAATATGGCTGGTTTTGAATGCAATCTGGTAAGGTTGCTGTTGTAGCTTATTCTGGAGTAGGTCAGGGAACAATAGAGGTGATGAAAACGCTGAAGCAAGAAGGTTGCGTACGTGTGAGTGATAACAAGCAGGAAGTTGTAACACCAGCAGTAGAATGTAAACATTGACCAGGCTGTTGTGAACTGATATAGAGGGAGTTGGTTCTGGTATAAAACCGGGGCATTATTGTTCATTTCATTTTATGTTATTTTGTATATGGTGGAGAGGGGTGGCTTAGGTTGGACTACGTTTATTAATCTTATTAGTTATTTATTTATTATTATTGTGAACATGTATTCGGGGCTGAACGCCTGTTTTGTTCATTAATAAATACAATTCCCTCATCCAAGTCGCTCTAGCCCGGCACCATGCCAGGCGTGCACGTCTATGCTGTGGAGTCAATGGTAGTCTTCTGAGCGGACTCCGGGAGTGCAGGCCTCCTTCAACCAATCGACGGGAAATTGTTCTGGTCGATATTGGAACAGCCAGGGTGTCTTGCACATGCTGAAGAATGGCGGTTGACGTGGCGTGCGGGGCTGCCACCGCTTGGCGGCGGATGCGCCGATCCTCGCGTGCTGACGTCACTCGGGCTGCGCCTGAACCCCTCGCACGTGCCACATGTCCCTGCACCAACCATCTTCGCCACAGGCGCTGCACCGTGGACACATCCCTATGGGTATCGGCTGCGATTTGACGAAGCAACCAACCTGCCCTTCTCAGCCCGATCACCATACCCCTCGTAAAGTCGTCTGTCTGCTGGAAATGCCTCCGTTGACGGCGGCCTGGCATTCTTAGCTATACACGTGTCCTGTGGCACACGACAACACGTTCTACAATGACTGTCGGCTGAGAAATCACGGTACGAAGTGGGCCATTCGCCAACGCCGTGTCCCATCTATCGTTCGCTACGTGCGCAGCACAGCGGCGCTTTCCACATCATGAGCATACCTCAGTGACGTCAGTCTACCCTGCAATTGGCATAAAGTTCTGACCACTCCTTCTTGGTGTTGCATTTCCTCTGTCAGTCAGTGTATACAAACTCCACATTAAAAAGGTTAATTTGGGGACCTTTCAGTCTCTTGGAGACGAATGTCCAGCTTTTCCAGCCAAGAGAGTGCCTTAGGGGTCACTCGGTGAATGTCCTTAATGGAACCAGCAAAAGCTCGCAGAGGGCAGTCCTTCAGAATATACAGGATGGTTTGCACTTCAGCACCACGGTCACAAGCTGGAGAGTCTTTCCAGCCCCAGTGATGCACGACAGAAGCGCTTCTTCCTACTCCACAACGTATCTTGTTGAATGTGGTCCAGGTGGAGCGAGGAAGATTGAACCCAGGCAACTTTGTAGTTGGATCCCCGATGTTGACAATGCCATTAGGGTGTTATTGAGACCATTCACGTTTCCATACTTCATCAGGCTTGAAATGTGAATTAACTAATTCCGTTGCCGTCTTCCAAGCAGGTTTCCGTGACTTGAGTCTCATTATGGCATTTTCATCTGTATCCTGATGTACTGGGAGGTAACTATTCTTCGCTATCCTGGTCCACAGTCTAACAATGGGGCTTTGCCGCCTGATGTGAGGAGTCTGAATGTTGCTCTGTAATGGTAACCATTGAATAGGAGTAGAGCGCAATGTACCAGATATAATTCTCATTGTGTGGTGCAGTTGGACATCAATCAGGCTAGTGTGGGAGCTATTGAGCCTTACAGAGGAGCAATATTCAGCTGATGAATATACTATTGCTAGAGCAGTTGTTCGTAGTACGCATGCATCTGCGCCCCATGAAGTACCAGCTAGTCTGCCCAGCAAGATGTTACGGCTTTTAAGTTTAGCAGCCAGTTTCTCAAGATGGCGTCGATAGGTTAAGGACGTATCTAAAGTTACACCAAGATACTTTGGGTTGGTATTACACTGCAGTGTGTGGTTTCCGAACCTGATCGTAGGTTGACAGTTTGCCAGCCTGTTATTTAGGTGGAACGCAGCTACCTCTGTCTCTAGTGGACTAGGTTTCAGGTGCCATTTCTTTAAATTATCACCCATCTTTTCAAGGTTTTGGGATAGAATGTCTTCTGCCTCATTGAAGTATGTTGTTTGTATGGTGAGGTTGATATCATCTGCATAGATTAACTTGCGTGATATGGTTTCTGTGAGATCAGGGATGTATAAGTTGAAGAGAATGGGAGACAAGACTGATCCCTGTGGCAAGCCCTTATTAAGTTTATGGAATCTGCAATGGACATGTTCTGTATGAATATGGAAAAATCTGTTACTGAGCATATTTTTAATCAGGGTGAAAATTTTAAGACATGGTATAGTCCTGATGAGTTTCAGGAGATGGCCTTCTTTCCAAACCGTGTCATAAGCTGCTGTGAGATCAAGGAACACAGATAGATTTTCATTTCCCTCTCGAATCCTGCTTCAACGAAGGAAGTCAAAGCGACAACCTGATCACCGCAGTCTCGACCATGCCGGAAACCAGCTTGCTGAAGAGGAATAAGGTGTTCTATAGCAGGATGTATTCTATTGAGGATCAGTCTTTCTAAAAGCTTGTATGTAACATTTAGTAGAGCTGTGGGTCTATAGCTTTGAGGTGATTTGGGATCCTTGCCTGATTTCAAGATAGCAATGATTTTAGCTATTTGAATAAAGTAGGCAGGCGGCCCGATTGCAGAACATCACTGAATAAGGAAGCAAGTCAACGTTTGGTAACTAGACCACAGTTCTTCATAAGTTCAGGGTATATGCCATCAAGTCCTGCAGCTTTAACATTTGGTGAATTTCTTATCCCCTGAAATCCGCGATGTTGAGGCGAGATGCTTAGCTATGATTTCCACATTAATAGTGGAATGATTTCCTGATGGTGTGGAAGTTGGATCAAGCCCGCTGATGAGAGACCATGCTTTTCTGCTGGAATGAGTGAAGTTAAGATCCCTTACAGTTGTTACCCACTTCTCTCTTCTAGCTCCTAATACCATCTTTTAGCATCTGATCTATGATTTCTTTCAGAACCTTCATTTTAGGTGGAGATAGCCTATAAGGTGAAAAGCGGACAGGAATCGAATCCGTAACCTCGATCTTGTATTCGATAAGGTCAGTAACACCAAGAGTATCAGAGAAAACATCTGGAAACGACTGACACAACTTACAAATACTCTCTGCCTGCTCCTCAGCTAGATGTCTAAGGTCTAACAACATCTCATCCTGGGTAGGCGAAACAGATGAACATGATACAGAACTACATTTAACTAAGGGATTTTGAAATTACTAGCAAATTTGAAAGTGCACGACTTGCCCTGAAGGTCGAGCACTAGACCGGAATGAGACATGAAATCCGCTCCCAATATAATGGGGCAAGACAAGTGTTTTGTCACCAACAATTTTACTTTCCAAGTAAATTTAGAAATGCGAATTTTGGCATCCAGGAAACCTAAAATTTCTAATGGAGAGGAGTTTGCCGAAACGCATTGAACCAAAGACGAACAATAATCAGGAAGTTTACAAACATATTTTAATTTGGTGTACCACTCGGCCGAAATAATGGAACACACACTGCCAGAATCTAATAGAGCTGTTACAGGTTCATTATTCAATTCAATTCTGAGAAATGGGACCGGTGCGGGAGTATCCGCCGCAATCCTAAGACATTCCTTGTGACCTTCAAATTATAAATTAGAGGACTGAGTTTTCCCTGAGATTTGGTCGGATTTAACCGGGGCTGAGCCTGAAGAAGGTGGGTGCGCCGACTCAGCCGATGCCACTAGTCACTTTTGATTACTGGTGATGTTGGAATGTGCACCAGACGTTGAGCAGGAGGGGGTGCTATTAGTATTCGGGCAATTCTTGGCAATATGGGAATACGTGCCGCATTTAAAACAGCCTTGAGATGACCCTGCTCCATTCTTTGTCCCGCTAGATTTAACTAAAGGGCACTTGTTTCGGAGATGATCTGCCGAACCACAAGCATAACATTTGCGGGCAGTGAAAGTTCGGCGAGGAGGAGGCCGAAAATTGCTAGCGGACAGAGGGGGCTCCTTAGCGACCCGTAATGTGTCAGCGTATCGAGCTCCCTCGGCTGAAACAGCCATAGCCTCTAACGCGACAAAAGTTTGAGGACGCGACGCAAAACACAAATATGGCCTGTAAGATGGGGAAATGCCTTCCACAATGGCGTGCACGATTTGATCTTCAGGGAAATGAAGAGCAAATACCCGAGTATAGAATTTAATATCTTGGATGAAGTCGGCAAGATTTTCATCCAATCGCTGTACTCTATAATAGTACTTCTGTATGAGAGAGGACCTTGCCCTAGCCGGAATAAAGTTAGCTAACAGATGGGCGTGGAATTCTTCTATAGATGATTGTTCAGCAATTGCTCTTACTATTTTGTCAGAGGACGCCTGTGGAGTAGGGATAAATAATTTGAAGGAATTGACACGGAGAAAGAGAAAAACAAGAGCATGATCTTGGAATTCAATTAAAAACCTTAAGAATGCAATGACGTCATTCGTAGAATTAACAGAAAACTTAGAAGTACCCCTAAGCAACATTGCTAATGGATGAGGCAAAGTTCTGAACCCGGTTGACATAGTAGGTAGAGTCCTAAGGGGCGGAGAAGCAGTTTCGGAAGGTGGATTATTCAATTGAAATTGTGGTAATGAGGTACGACGCTCAGATTCGTTTTCTAATGGGGCAGAGGTTTGTTGAGCTCCTACAGATTTCCTATTTTCTTCTCCTTTAGAAGACTCTTCCTTGCTAACTACGTTTACCAGAGTGGGTTGGTCGGTTTTGGGGCGTACTGCTCCAGTTAACAATAGGCTAACCTTACTGGACAATTTAGAAAGATTTTCGAGAACAGCACTAGCTTCCTTCCCTTAAATATCATTCAACTTAAGAGACAATAGATCACTAACTCTATTGGAAAAATGGTACAATCTAGCTTGTACACGTTTAAGTTGATTAGGTGATGGATCACCCCCTTCAAAGAAACTAACTGCAGATGCTAGCTCAGTAGCATTATCAGTGATCGTGGAGAGAGTGTCGTCAATCTCTTTCTCTCCCAAAATTGGGATGGTAATAGGCAAATCAAGGGAATCTTTAAGCTTATTGGTATCTACCGCAACCGTGCCTCCAGAGTGAACATTTCAAATTGTTAATTCATAGATCAATTCCTCCCTGCGCAAATAGCCGGGATGGAGGACATCGCGAGGGCCGGACATGATGACAGAACTTTACAAATTTAGAAAAATCGAAAAATTCCAGCGACTGAGAAAATGGTTAAAGTTCAAAAGCAAGGCAATGTTTAGCCGTTAAAGGGGGCTAAATGAGACCCATTCAATCACGCTCTGCTACCACTTGTTACGGAGTTATCCGTGGAATACAGAGGTGAAAGAAGGTGCGGGCTGGAATGGGTCTAACTACAAGTCTTAAAGATGAATTTAAAATTTAAATAAAGATTATATTTTCAACAGATAACAACATTTAACAATTTTCACTAGGTGAAATAACAAAGAAAATCAGGTACAATGCAACTTTACAAAAGAAAGCACAATAAGGGGTCTTTACAAATTCTGGGCAATGAGCCCATATTCGCCAATCTTTGAGCTCTCAGCTCACAACCACAAAATACCAAAGGGCAGAACGCCCCTAATAACATGGAGCACTAGCTCCCAACAATCAAAATGTCACGCTTCCCCGAGGCACCTTTCAAAATACCAGAAAGAGCTGAACCGCTCTCATTCTTTCAAGCCTATTAAGAGGCCATAAACAGACTTTACCACAAACTGCCCTCAAGGCACACTTTATAAACAGCGGTAACTTGTACCCACTCTACTGGACCTAAAATGAAAAATAATAGGTTACTTTAAATGGCCCTAAATGCAAAAGGAATGGAGGCGTGAGTTAACTCTCCTAAATACACATTTTAAAACCTAAGAGGCACGAGGCCGATTACACAGGGGCTAATCCCAATGTATGGAGGTGACTAGTATATACAAAATAAATTTAACACATTAAGAAGGAAGAGAAAAACGGTTACGAGTACATAGTCACCTCAAATTCAAAAATGAAGGGAAGCTCGAGAGGGTAAAGCACTCTCTATCCCCGATTTACAGTTGAAGAAATTTGTAGTTCTTTCATAGACTGAAAAGGGATTTACATCTTAAAGAGATGGGTTACATATTAAAGGTTTCGAACCTTCCCCGCGAGTTAAACTGCTGAGCTAGCAAGAAAATACGTTAAATGGCCATTACCTTGTTGAAGATCAGTTTCCCGAAGAAAGAGGCGCTTCCCGCTCTCTGCTACATATCCACACGCTAAGCTAGATGTTATTGAAGTGGCGCGGAGACAAGAAAATCAGCAGTTTTTATACCCTCGCGGATAATTCTAGACCTTTCATGAATGATTAAGACCCGCCCACAAACGTTTATTGGCTTTCAGCAAAAGTTACACACAAATCGATGAAGAAACACCTTATTGGTGGGAAATTAATTACAGAAATTTAGGATTGGTTAAATTCAAAACAGGCGGAAAGAAAGCTTAATATTGCCAACCCCCAAATGAAAGAACAAAATTTAGTAAAGACAAAACTTATGAATACAAAATTTCTCCATGAAAGTTCATTCCTTCGCACCAGAGTACATTATCATAGTTTTTTAGTAGAGACATCTGTTAGAGAATGTCCACACTTCTTGATCAACAAAAGCAAATCAAAAACACTCAGTGACATCTTCTGATAAACAGTAGAGTTGATTCAGTTGTTACAGTTCAGGGTTTCTCCTGTAGAGAGGTACTTTAAGGCGGAAAATTCAAATTTGCAGCGTAGAGGTGTACCAACCGGTACAGTAAACGAGGCTGTGACTTAATAAGAAACAGATGTTGGACCCTGACAACGCAATCGCCCTGTGGTTGCGGGCGGTAGAATACCATTCACGGCATCCACTGCCTGTCGTAAGAGGCGACTAAAAGAGGCCCCAGGGGCTCTGAAATTTGGAGCTTGGGTTGGGAACCACTGGGTCCTTAGTCGAGTGCTGACATTTACTTGTGCAGGGCTCCTCACATTCATCCAACCTATCCGACCTCCCTTGGTCAACTCTTGTTCTTTTCAGACCCTGATGGTATTACGTATGGAGGCCTAGGGAGTCCTTCATTTTCACACCCTTCATGGCTCTTGTCTTCCTTTAGCCGATATCTTCATTTTTCGAAGTGTCGGATCACTTCCATTTTTCTCTCTGATTAGTGTTATATACGTAGAAGATGGTTGACTAGTTGTACTTCCTCTTAAAACAATAATCACCACCACCACTGACAACGCGAGTAAGCTCAAGGAATCCCACGAGCTTAGCACCGCCTACTGTCCTCAGGGGCTCTGAACTTTGGAGCTATGGTTAGCGACCAAGGGGTCCTTAGCAGAGTCCTCGCATTGCTTTCACTTACTCGTGCCAGGCTCCTCACTTTCATCTATCCTGACCGACCGCCCATGGTCAACTCTTGTTCTTTTCCAACCCCAGCGGTATTACGTATGGAGGCTTAGGGAGTCCTTCATTTTCATGCCCTTCGTGGCCCTTGTCTTACTTTGGCCGATATCTTATTTTTGAAGTGTCGGATCGCTTCCATTTTCCTTCCGATTAGTGTTATATAGAGGAAGGTTGCCTAGTTGTAATTCTTCTTAAAACAATAATCACCACCACCACCATTAGCACCGCTTACTGAAAAATGCCAGACGACGCTTTCAAGATTACACAAAACACACGATGCGATCGTAATGAAATTCGATCAGTGAAAATGGGAGCACATAAGCTTTAATCTGATACCTCAATCAATGTCGAGGGCCTCGGATTAGCGGAGCAAAGTTTCGCAAAGTGGCGTGTTTTACCCTCACTCTTTATACCAGGGCTGCTAGCCTTTATGTGAAAGAGCCCCGAGACAGAACTCATTCTACTTTCTATTCTCTGTGATTACGTCCACTTGCTATCTGTATGCGTTACTACAGTTGACTGAGTTCTTTGTTAAAGTTGAAAATTTAATTGTGAGCAGTGTAGCACGGTGATATGAGGAATATTTGTGGTTTCCTCTGTAATCGATCACAGTATGATGAAGTGAGGTGCATCTACAATGCTCCTAAAGTTTTTTCGCTAGAGAATTCACAAAACGGCATGAAATTGTGTGGATAGTTGTCTGTGCGACAGGAGGTTGTGAGTTAACCACGTAAATGACCGAAACGAGTGCGGCTTAATTACCATAAATTATGAATATTGTCTAACCAAGTGCGCAAACAAAGACGGTGAGGGAGTGATTTAGGAAATACTAACTGTGTATCAATATAATGGATGGCTTATTGTCGGTATCGTAAATGGGCAGCGTCTGCAAAGTAGTCCCAAAATGCAGTGAATATTTCGTCTTAACTATGTCTAGTGCAGTAAAGTAGGCCAAGTTACCGTTGATAGGGTACTCAAACCAGTGGTTGTCCCTATGATGGCGAACATTGCTAATGGGATGTTTCAGCAGGACAATGCCCTGGTTCACATTACACTCATCTCCAGAGAAGCTCTCCACGACATCACAACATTAGGATGGCCCGCCAGATCCCCGGACCTCAGTCCTATTGAGCATGTGTGGGACATGATGGGTCGACAACTGGCCAACCGTCCTCAGCCATCCACAACTCTGGAGCAACTGACCCGTGCAGTGCAGCAAGCATGGGCCACAATTCCTCAGGAAGCGATCCAGGGCCTTATTGACTCCATGCCTCTACGAATTCATCAATGTATTGCAGCGGGTGGTGGGCATATTCTGTATTGATTGTTGTCCAAACTTGCGGTCAGAGGGACGTGAACTTGTAATCATCGAATCACAACCGAACACTCGTCCTGCATATTCAATTGCAGCAACGTAGGACTACTCCTTCTGGGTGTTGCAATATCCGATTTCTTCAGTCTATGTAATACAGACTAACACATTCACCCTAAATCAATTCTTCCCATTTGCATAATTGAACCACCGAGGATGTCGTGTTGAACGAGACATCAAGCCGTTTGCCTGATATTCATCGTGTACGGCGGAGAATTTCCAGATCGTCGAACGAGAATCCAGCCACCATGCGGGCGACTCACCAGCAGCTGAACCGGACAGTCCACGCCGCTGAAGCCATCATGATGTCTGTGTAAATCCATGCTTGTACCCACCTGAGGAGCTGTTTCGTGATGCAGAAGTGTTGTGTACTTTTTAATATTTCCTTAGCATGAAGATAGTAGCACCATTTAAATATTAAACCAGTAATTATGCATGTAAATAGTTCAGAACATAGATTGTCAATATGCTGTTTCAAGGAATGATAGTATTTTATTTAATGGGTTTTTATGTGCCATTTTCTTCATGGTTTGTGATAATCATTTTTATTTCCATCTTTAACAATGGCTTTTGGAGTGCATGATGTAATTTTAAGGCCTTAGAGTGAGTTAAATGTGAAGTGCTCTAAAGTAAAATGATTTTAAATATTCATTAAATGACTCTAATCATCACCGTTTCATAAATTAATATGACTTGTCAAAGGATTCTCAATTTGTGTATTTGTGCACTTCACATATGAGATAGGAAAGTCCTCCTACCTATAATTTAAGACTACTGGACAACGGTTGAAATTATGGCATTGGGATAATATTTGCCTATTATTTAGCTCGTGAGTGAATGGTATAATTTTTGTCCCGAGTGGCAGGGTTTCATCTTAAGAAAGCACGTGTTCGTGGTACCGAGAGGGAAGGCGAAGATTATTATGCAGGCTGTTGTCCTAAGGTTGAACTGAGAAATGAGATGTGAATTTTCCCCAGTGTGTAATTGATAAGTGCTAAGTGGCATACCACGTTATAAATATGATGATTAAGGCTAGATTAGAACCGACGTGCAATATTGCTACGGATAGTAGCTGGGGAAATAAAGAGATGAAATGATTGGCCTTGAGAGTATGAATACTAAGAGGAACCGAGGTGTTCGGTTATCCCCAAATAGTGAAAGCAAGGACGGCTGTAAGTTGATCCGTGATTTTTTGCCCCCGACGAGGGTGAGCCTGGGAAAAGTTCGTTCCACCGTATTGGGTACAGATTGCAGACAGCTAGTTTATTTTCTTCTCGATACAACGGTCACATGCCACAACTTAGATGTTACTGCCGTCGCATATGTTCCAGTGTTCATTAGAGGAAGAATCCTGCCATTTTCCTTTCATAATTATTTAAATCATGTAGGTAATTTTAAGTAAAATATACGCCATGTGCCAGAAGACCTTGGGTTCATTCTTAGGAGACGTTGAGAGCCTAATGCATACTGTTGCCAACTACAGATGGACTGCGCCATCTGTGATTCATCTTGTGAACGTGAAGTGTATCTATTGCTTGTCTTTTCTTACAGGGAGTGCTAAAAATATTATGTTATGGGATGTGTTGGATGTTGTATCACTACATGTGTTGTTCACAGGAGACAACGTTGTTTAAGTCATGTCGTCTGATTTGTCAGTAAAATCCCGATGAAACAAGCACCTTGTATGATACCGTAGATTCATAGATGATTAAATTAGCTTGCTAGGTATATGACGTGATATGACCTTCATGTGTTCGAAAGTGTACTCAATATAACGTAATTGTTTACCTCAGTTCGGATATAGTAACTGGTTATTTGAAATGTGTTAACGTCATTTGTCAATATTTAAAGATACCTGTGTACAGTGATGTAATGCGTAGTGTGAAAGTGTTTATTTAATAATTAAATAACCAGAGAGGGGACGCCTTCTCGAGATTTAAAGGTTACTGAGTGTAAAATGCAGTTGAAAGAATAGACTTACGAACATTTAAAACATTCGGGATAAATTTGAATATATGTTTTTGTAACTTATAGTGAAATGACGTATCCGTGCATATATTAATATGTGTTTCCTTAGTCTAGTAAACTTGTGTTCACAAAAAGATAGAATCATTCTTCTCATTCATTTTCCCCCACTATCGGCCCCAGGGGCTCAGAATTTTGGAGCGTGGGTTGGCGACTACCGGGCCCTTAGCAGACTCCTGGCAGTGCTTCCACTTACTTGTGCGAGGCTCCTCATTTTCATCCATTCAATCCGATCTATCTTGGTCAACTCTTGTTCTTTTCCGACCCCGACGGTATTAGAGCACTCGAGGCCTAGGGATTATTTCATATTCACGCCCTTCGTGACCCTTGTCTTCCATTGGCCGATATCTTCATTTTCCGAAGTGTCGGATCCCTTCAATTTTTCCTTCTGATTAGTGTTATATAGAGGATGGTTGACTAGTTGTACTTCCTCTTAAAACAATAATCACCACCACCACTCCCTATTATAGAGATAATATTTGCCCGGCGCACGCACCGTTGACCCGTAATGCTCTGCGACTCAGCTAGGATGTTACTCAAGTAGGGGAGATGGGACTTCGACGCCGGGTTGAGTTCGAAGCACTTCTCAAAGGTGCTCCATTCTAATATCATATTCATGTGCCACGACAATGTATTTATGTACTGAAGCCTTGGACAGGTACAATACGTAATACCGTCGGGGTCGGCAAAGAGCAAGTTTTGACCTAGAGAGTTCGGATAAGATAGATGAAAGTGATGAGCCCAGCACAAGAAAGTGGAAGCAATGTCAGGACTCAGCTAAGGGCCCCGTGGCTGCTAACGCACGCTCCAGATTTCAGAGCTCCTGGGGTCCTCTTTTAGTCGCCTCTTACGACAAGCAGGGGTGCAGTGAATGTTATTCTACCGTCCGCATCCACAGAGGGGCTGTTGGTGGGACGAAAAACCAATATTTTTTGTAGAGGACTCATCGCTATGGCGGTGGACCCCTAGGGAGGGAGGGAGGTGGAGAGAGATAGATAGATAGATAGAGAGAGAGAGAGAGAGAGAGCACATCTCTCACTCACCCATCCCCTATTTTTGGTAAGGGAAGCTGGGAAAAGAGGACTACCTCTCTACCCTCTCCCCGAATTCAAAAAAGCATAAAGATTCTCTGAGTTTAGCCTTACAGTCTTGCGCGCCTCAGCTGTCCTGTCTGCGAGGTTAACCTTGCCTTGCCCACTTTTTCAAATTCCGTGTCAAGATGGCAGCAGTGAAGTTAGCTGCGTTCACTTGTTCAAGAAGTGCACGTGGTTAGGTCCTGTCAAGATAGCTGCTGTTAAAAGCACGTGGATATTTAAATTCCGCTCCCCCACGTCGTTAAGGTGGCAGCATTGAGGTTAGACCCTGTCAAGGTGGCAGCAGTTAGGTTAGCAACGTTCACTTGTTCAACAAGTGCACGTGGTTACG
The DNA here is from genome assembly GCF_040414725.1 of Anabrus simplex. Classification (NCBI taxonomy): domain Eukaryota; kingdom Metazoa; phylum Arthropoda; class Insecta; order Orthoptera; family Tettigoniidae; genus Anabrus; species Anabrus simplex. The sequence continues at coordinate 699,198,617 of NC_090265.1, forward strand.
ACCTGGCAAGGAAGGAGCTGTCATCCTGTCAGCTGTTTAAATTCTGTGCCCTCTACGTAGTTAAGATGGCAGCAGTGAGGTTAGCGACGTTCTCTTGTCCATAAAGTAAGGTTAGGCTCCGTGAAGATGACAGTTGTTAAAAGCACCTGGCTTTGTTTACAAACAAGACTACGTTGCCGTGAATTATGATCACGTGACCTTTGGCCTGCGTCATTGACCTCGGATGATGAATCAGCAGAAAAATACTGACGCCATGTTTTAGAACACCCCCTTGCTCTCCTACTGTTGTCCACTCGAACCGGCCTGGCCTTCTCAAAGTTAACTGTCTCCTTCGTACGATAAAATATATTGTTTGCTAAGCTGTGTTTGCGATAATGGGAGGAGCGGAGGGCGAATTTAGGTGCAGGGCTAGTGGGAGAGGGTAGAAGCGTGGAGGGGGAGTGGTGGTAAGCTGGAGAGATGGAGGAGGGGTTTGTTTTTTTTTGTTTTTTTTTTGCTAGTGGCTTTACGTCGCACCGACACAGATAGGTCTTATATCGACGATGGGAAAGGAAAGGCCTAGGAGTTGGAAGGAAGCGGCCGTGGCCTTAATTAAGGTACAGCCCCAGCATTTGCCTGGTGTGAAAATGGAAAACCACGGAAAACCATTTTCAGGGCTGCCGACAGTGGGGCTCGAACCCACGATCTCCCGGATGCAAGCTCACAGCCGCGCGCCTCTACGCGCACGGCCAACTCGCCCGGTGGGTTTGTTTTTATTATGGAATTTCTGAATATATATATATAAGGAATTCACGTTTCGAGTAAAATGTTCCTTTTTTCGTTAATTTCATTTAAATTAAGAGAGGCGTTCATAAACTGGTCTAGATCGATGTGAATGCTCTCGAGAATGTTGAGTAAGGAGCCTTCTTTCTCATAATACAAGGTCTTAAGAACTTTTATCTATTGATGTGTATTCGTCGCTGGATGCTTTATGATGTTCACTCATAGCTTAAAAACTGTTTTATTTGAGAGCGTTGCGATGTTCGGTGTATCTTATGACAAAATTGCAGCCTGTTTGATCTGCATATCAGCAATTACAGGATTGACAGTCTAATTTGTAAACTCCGGAGTTCAAATATTTATTATTAATGTTATTATTAAACATATACATACATTTATTGAACATAACAGGCGACTTCGCCCCTATACATGTTCACATGCAGAGTAAAATGAATAATAAAGAATAATAATAATAATAATAAATAATAATAATGATAATAATCATCATCATAATCATAATAAGAATAATTAGCAGTCATTAGCTGTAGCAGTCATTCACTCAATGTTCATCCAGTGTCATTATTATGCTCTGTACTTGCGTCACATTATTGTTCCTGACCTACACCTAATCAATAAATCAAACAACAACACTCAGCATTTCAGCACTTGCATTCCAGCTAACTTTAAAACAAACAGACCATGCAATCCTGTCTTATTACCCAACTCCACATAACTAAGTACTCGGTTCCTATATTCCCTAATCCATTAGAATTTTATCATACTATCCCCTTTCCTTATACACATAACTATTCCACCCCCCTATTCCCCTGCCCACCCTCTCACTCTCCTTCATTTTACTCTCGCAGACCTTTTTTGTCGCACAAAAATACCTGTTCAATTCACCCCCTATTTCCCATTGTTTAATAATCCATCTCAGGATTGCATTCTCATCCCCTCTCCCCAATATTTCCCGATGCTCGGCACTCAATAATCCATGTCTTAACCCCCTCGTTACCTCACAGTCTCTTAGCAAGTGAAAATCATCATTCACATCTCCACAAAGTACACACCTTGTCTTATCTCTCCCCTGTATCCACCCTGTATTCCTTTGCAAACCGAAAAGCCACCACATCATCCCATATCGTTTTGACCTATCGACGTATCTAGTATTCAACCCTGCTATCTCCTCTATTTTCGTCAAAACAGTCAGCGAATTTCTTAGTCTGCTTTCCCCCAATAATTTCTGCCTATGGATATCTCTAATTCTCCTTTCCAGTATATTCATCCCTCTCACTTCTGTCTTCGACCAAACCTCCCCCCACAGGTGTCCTAATCCTATCCTCTCCAAATACCCCTTTATTTTTTCTAACCATCCACCCTTATACATGCTCTTACATTGCTGTGCATAAGCTGCCCGTAATACCCTCCCACCTTCCTGTCTTTTTAAATTCATCCAGTATCTAACTATTCTTTTCACACCCTCTGATTCCAAATCCTCCCCACACATTAATTTCGCCCCTACATTTGCTGTACACCTCGGTAAGCCCATTACTAACTTAGCAAAACTACTAACAATCCTTCTTAGTTCCTCTCTTTTCTTATCCAGCCCCCAAACTTCTGAGCCGTATGATACCCTCCCAACGATTACCGACCTGAACACTAACCTCAGTGTTTTGTAACTGATCCCCGGGTATTTGACTAGCAAATTTCTGACTGAGGCTAGGGCTGTCAATCCTCTATATTTCACCCTTTTGATCTGGTCACTCCAAGTTCCTTTATCATTAAAAATAACTCCTAGATATTCCAACTTCCTTACCTGTTCCAATCTTTCTCCCTGAATTACCCAATTACCTTCTATCTTTCTTCTTTTGTCCACCTGGACTACTAATATTTTAGACTTATTTCCATTAATTCTCAATCCCCATTTCCTCGCAAATAGCGTCACTGACCTTAAGGCCCTATTCATCGCCCCTGAAGTTAGCGTCATCAATAACACATCATCCACAAATATCAGTCCTGGTACTTCTAAACCATTAATTACTGGCACAGCCCAATTTTCTGTCCAAAACCCCTCTAAAATATCGTTGATAAATAAAATAAACAGTATTGGCGGTAACTTGCATCCTTGTTTTAAACCCACCTTGGACTCTAATGGTCCACTCAGTCTCCCTTCTCCCAATTTTACACAAAACCTGACAACCCTATATATTCCTTCCACTGCCCTCAACATCTTCTCCGAAATCCCTAGCCTGCCTAATTTCTCTAATAGGGCCTCTCTATTCACCTTGTCAAAAGCTTTCTCAAAATCTATTGCTGCTACATAAACCGTACTTCTAGCCATATTCTTATACTTTTCTAGAATAGTCTTTACTATCATTATATTATCTACTGTTCTTCTCTTTTTCCTAAATCCACCTTGGTAATCTGTCAAAATTTCATTTTCTTCCGCCCACCCGCTTATTCTGTTCGCTAAAACCCCAGTATATATTTTACTCAAAGAATCCAACAGAGATATACCTCTATAACTGTTCACATTGTTCCTACTACCCTTCCCCTTGTATATAGGGCATATAATTCCTGTTTCCCATGCCTTAGGGTAATTACCTCCCTCAAATATCCTATTAAATAGTTTAACCATTCCCTCTATCATTATCTCATTTTTGCTAATTTCCTTCCAAAACTTGTTATTTATACCATTACACCCCCCGGCTGACTTTGCTCTGGCTCTGCTTATCACTCTCAGGATTTCCTCCCTTGTGATTTCTTTATCCAGGTCATAAATTGCCATTCTCCTATTCCTCCAAATTACTTCTTCTCCCGAACCTCTCCATCTTTCATCCCCCTTATTCCCTAGTAATTCGTCAAAGTGTCTGACCCATTGCACTTCCTCAATACTCGTTTTCTCTGTATTCCTTCCACCTTTAATAATTTTATTAATCTTATCCCAAACTCTCTCAAAATTATTTGTCTTGCAGTCATTATTTATGGCTTCCATTTGTTCCTCTAACCACGTCTTTTTTGTCTCATAAATTTTCTTTTTATACTCCTTCCTCAATCTACAGAAAAACTCCCTTTCTTGGCTCCCACCTTTCCTTCTATATTCTCCTAACGCGTCCATCACCTTCCTCCGCATTCCTTCACACTCCCTATTAAACCATTCTTCTCCCTCTTTCTTATTTCCCTTTCTAGCTTTAGCCTTCTGCGCTATTATCTTTATTGGATGTAGCAACAATTCCAAGGCTTTATCAGTATTATTCTCTTCTAACGCCCCTTCCCACCCATATTTCAGAAGTTGTAACTCCTCTTTTACTACCCTATTCCAATCCCGGCCCACCTTCTCTCTCCATTTATACTTATTATAACCACTCCCTCGTTTATCATTTGTCTCATCTTCCTTCATTGTACACTTCTCTTCCCCCCTTTTCAGCATAACCCTCACCGGGAAATGGTGTGATTCAATCCAGTCTCTTATTTCCATTCTTACAACTTCCTCAATCATCCCTTCCCAACTTAAAACCATATCTATCACACTACCACCCTTCTCAGTAACATATGTCAATTTCCCCGTCCTGTCACCCTCTATCCACCCATTCAGAATATACAAATTTCCCACAGCACACATCTCTAGGAGCTTCTCTTCATAACTATTTGTAATTTTGTCCTCACTCCTACTTTCCAACACACAATTCCATCCTCCCTACTATAAACTGGGCTCTGTTCCCCTATTCTCGCGTTCCAATCCCCGAATAACAACATGTCCTCCTCACCTGGAAACATTCCCCTTATCCTACCAATATCTACCAATAACTCTTCAAAAAAATATTTATTTGCATATGCTGAATTACTAGGGTGGCAGTAAACAAAAGCCAGATTTATTTTCTTCCTCCTTCCCTCACCCCCTCCCATATTCAATCTCAACCATATGGTTTCCATCATACCTGTCTCTATATCCTCTACTCTTTCACTAATTTCTTCCCTAATTAGAACTATCCTCCCTCCTGGTGCTCGTCCCTTATTCCTCTCTTTTCTTCTATATTTATATTTTATCACAAACCCCTTCCATGAAATCTCCCTCCCTGTTTCCAGCCACGTCTCCAAGAGTGCCACAACATCAAAACTTTCAATTACTTCACGAACTTTCTTGTTTCCTAATTTGTTCCTTAGTCCCTCAATATTCACACATCCTATTTTCCAATATAGTTATAACTTTCCCTCCCTCCCTTCTTGGTCTCCCCCTCTATTCTTACTTCTAGTAGTTATCGTCCTCTCATCCCTCGTCTCCATTCCTCCTTCTTTAACCAACCTATACCGTTCCATGTCCTCTGTATCCTCCATCCCTTTACGTACTTTTCCCCATATATCTTTTAAGCTCCTACTTCTGACTTTACTCATAATTTTTTTACCTTCCTGTCGATCTGTCTCCTCTTGTCTTTTCTTGTTCACCACACCACTGCACCCTGCTCTCACCGATTCTTGCTGCTCACCCCCACTCACCCCCTTGCTATTTTGGGCTTCTGAATCCACCTTCCCTTGTCCTTTCTTGCTCACTGCAACACTACACTCTACTCTCCCAGTTTCTTGGTGCTCACTCTCACCGTCCACTTCACTATCTTGATCTTCTGCCTCCCGGCTGCACTGCCCATTCTCTTCTAAGATGCTCTCCTCTCCTGCCACGTCTCTCCTCTTCTTTTCTTCTTTCTTCTTCCCATCTTGCCTTGTCATCTCACCACCCTCAACCCTCTCGTTTTCGTCCATCTCCTTTAGCTTCGTCACTGAATGTACTCTAACCCATCGCCCGTTTGTCACCTCCAACCTCAGACCTCTTATTCGGGCCTTTAGGCCCTGGTTCCTCGCTCTCCATAGGTGCCTATTCAAGATCCTCATATTTTCACTTCCTTCTCTTCCCATGTCTCTTTTCACCCTTATTTTCTGGCCCTGTAAATTCTTACTGTTACCTACCACAATTTCTGCCATTAGGGTAGATAAAAATTTTACCCTAATTGGCCTCCGTCCTTTAGTTTTACCAATTCTCTCTACATCGTCTATGTCACCATTACTGAAATCTATCTTCATTGTATCACGTATAACTTCGATCACCTTGCCTATCAGTTCCAACTTGTCCTCCCTCACATCTTCCTCAACTCCATATATAAATATGCCTTTCTTCCATCTCTCCTGCTTGTACTCCTCCCCTTCTTTCTTCATCCTCATCATCTCCTCTTTCAAATATTTCACTTCCCCTCTCAATAACTCGATTTCTTTCTCATTATTGTCAACTCTTCTGCTTTATTCCTCCGTCCTCGTTTCCAGCCATTTCTTCATGTTGCCTATCTCCTTCCTCTGCTCCTCCATCATGTCCTTTATTTCCTGCAGTTTCTCCCACTGGCATTTCTCCTGCATGACTTCACTCACAACCACCCTGAGTGCGGCCAAATCCTCTGTGTTATATTTTCCACTGGTATTTGGGCCTGGGTTTAATTCCACCCCCCCCCCAATAACCAGTAGCACCGCTACCACTGCCACTACCAGCACCGTTTCACTCATTTTTAATCCGTCCTTACTTATCACCAATCCATTCTTGTTCTCCTTCTTCCGTTTCGCCTGCCATTTGCCAATAGCGGCCCGGTATTGCTCGATGCCAACCATATTCACCGCACGCACTACTCTACACGACCTCTCTCCTCGACCGCTCGAGCTAGACTGTGATTAATGTTATTATTGTTATTGTTAACAGCGTGTGGATTCAAAATTAGTTTGGAGTTGGTGTGGGAGTTTCTAAACACAATGTTGTGTTTCTTTTTAAATATTAGAAATTTGGTAAATGCTGCTATTATTGAAAGTGAATATGGAAAACTTTCCTTTAGGAGTGGAATCATTCTCTAGGGCAGTCTTGGGTCTGCTCTTATAACTATTGATGATTCTGCTGAAACCGTTGTGTTCTGCAATATTGTAAATAGTATTAATTTCTTTTTTTAATTCGTGCGAAATAAAGGAACAGTTAATGCTTTGAGTAAGTAACATGCTATTGTAAGCTGAATTCTTATGTATGTCTGGGTGCACAGAAATTTGTTGGATGGTATTGATGGTGTGGGTGGGTTTCCTGTATATATTAAAGGATAAAATGTTGTTGCAGTTGCGCATAATGGTTAAGTCCAGGTAATTGAGGGCTTTATTGTTTTACGACTCTCTGGTGAATTTTACATGGGGGTCAGTGGAGTTAAGGCATTCAAGTACTGGGTTGCTGTTAGTAACACGGGAGTCTAAAATTACAAACGTGTCATCTAAAAAGTGTGCCCAGTGTTGAATGCCGTTAATCTCACCAATGATGTGAGAATGTTCAAAATGATCAATGTAAATATCCGCAAGGATCCTTGAAGCTGGTGACCCCATGGGAAGACCTATCTGTTGGTTAATGACATTACTGAAAGTGAAGAAATTGTTATTCAATGTAAACTTCAGAATCCGAATAAATTCACCTATCTCGCCTACACTTAATTTGCTGAATTTGAAAAGATTGTTCTTGATTAATTGTATGGTGTTGTTAACGGGCACATTAGCATACATGTTAGTAACATCAAATGAATGAAGAGTGTGGTGTTTGGATAAATTAAAGTGTAAAATTTTATTGCAAAATTCTATGGAATTCTTTACTCATGTATTGGCTTGAAAACGATATTGTGATTTGAGGAATTTGTAAATGAACGAAGATACCTCATAGGTCGGACTATTTCTGAAATTGATAATGGGTCTTATGGATTTTGGATGGCACTTTTGCTGTGGGAAGCTTCGGATTCATGATAATCATTTTGGATTTATCAAGGTCATTGAACAAAAAGGAAACGTTCTTAATTATGGGTATTAGGTCTCTTTGTATTTTATTAGTTGGATTTTTTTTAGAGGTTATGAAGTTGTTCTATGTAAAAAACGTTTGTGCTTTATGGATATAGAAACTTTTGTCCATGATTATGATATCGTTCCCTTTGTCGGCTTTCATTACTATTAAGTCATTGTGTTCGACTTTTTTCATTAGTTTATGGACTTTAACTACCGGTATGTATTCTGTGTTAGGTTTAATGGTATGTTGTTGATTAAGGATAGAAGATAGTTTGCGTTTGACATCATATCGGACCTTTTCTTGAATGTTTAGGGGTAATTTATTAATGGCTAATACCGATTCAGTTATGATGGAAATTAAATTATCATGGTTAGAAGGATAACCCCAATTATTTTTAGGCTCCTTGCTCAGCACATCCAGATTCCGGTTGGTGAAAATCATGTGGCTTTATGTCGTTTGGGTGTCCCCCGAGTTGCCTGAGAGTTGTCTGTGCGCTTTATTCATCATCAATATTTTTACCCTTCTATTCTCACCTTAAATTTCATTTCTCTTCCTGTTTGGCCACCCTCTAGACCTCAGATACAATACGTTAGTACGGAGGTTTTAACCTACACCTCCCTTCCCCTGTGGGTGGGGGCGGTAGAATAACACTCATGGTATTCCATGCCTGCCGTAAGAGACAACTAAAAGGGGCCTCAAGGGCTCTGGCTCAAGGGGCTCTGAACTTTGGAGCGTTGTTGGCGACCACGGGGCCTAAGCTGAGTCCTGGCGTTGCTTCCACTGACTTGTGCCAGGCTCCTCATTTTCTTCTATCCTGTCCGACCCCTCTTGGTCAACTCTTGTTGTTTTCCGACCCCAACGGTATTACGTATGGAAGCCTAGGGTGTCTTTCATTTGCATGTCCTTCGTGGCCCTTATCTTCCTTTGGCCGATACCTTCATTTTTCTAAGTGTTGATCCCTTCCTTTGTTTCCCTCTGATTAGTGTTATATAAGCTGCCTCTGTGGATCAGCGGTAGCGTGTCGGCCTCCGGATCCCAAGATAGCGGGTTCAAACCCGGCAGAGGTAGTCGGATTTTTGAAGGGCGGAAAAAAAGTCCATTCGACACTCCATGTCGTACGATGTCGGCATGTAAAAGATCTCTGGTGACACATTTGGTGTTTACCCGACAAAATTCATTAAAAATCTCAGCCATAGACGCCCAAGCGAGCTTCTGTTTACTCGGTCTGCCATCTAGTGGGGGCTTAGAGTAAAACGGAACGTCGAAATTGACGAGCAGACAGCCAGATGGCGTCAAATTGAAATGTCTGCACACGGTAGCTGAGGCCATACGATTATGATGATTATTATTATTAGTGTTATATAGGGGACGGTTGCCTAGTTGTACTTCATCTTCAAACAATAATCACTACCACCACCACCCCCACCACCTGAAATGTAAAAAAGCTTTTACTTGTGCTTGTTTCATGCTGCACTCTAGTGGATGATTTTGAAGTGTTGCGTCACGCAGACACTGGCACTACTTCAGCATGGAACTGCACGTACAGGCTCAAGCCAAACTATTTTGTACAGCGTCCTATGTTCGCAAACGGTGCCTGTGAGGTCTGACTCACACACTTAGACAAGCGCCGCCAGAATACAGGTCAGTTTGTGCGGTCATTCAAATTGAGGCCTCGAAAAACGTATGCATGCATTTTCTTGAAATTTAATTTAATAGAAATTGTTCTTGTGAGGAAAAGGGTCTCATATTAATTCTTTTTTACATTGTTAGTGATTTGGTACACAAGCTTCCACTGGTAAATATGACTAACTTACCCTCTAATTGAATAATGTCTGTATAAATACAGGAAACAATCAACATCAAGCCTTTTATCTGTCTGCACCAAAATCCCCAGGCAAGGGTCCAGATTTGAAACATTAAGTTTTGAGCATTTCTTATAGGTCATTCCATGTTAAGAAAACAGTACTGCTCCTATGACAACAGAACTGCTCTGCTCAACAGTATCAGATACATATGTGAAATTCAGTATTTAAGCGGAAGGAACTAACCTGAAATTTATTTTTAAGAACTAAAGGGCCCGGGGAATTTACAGGGGCTATTTTTTTGTTTCTTACAGACCCAGAGGAAAACTAAGGCACAAAACATGCCTCAGCATTGAAGTGTATGGCAAAATGGGGGAGAAAATATACAAATAAATTTTATGTGATCAAGGGAAGAGGGATGCATTTAATTGCATTTAATAAATTTCTCCAGGCAACGGGGATACTACTGTGCTGTCATATCGTAACGCTCTCAGCCATAACGCAAATAAATCACTGTATTAATGTTAAGAGAGAGAAATCACGCATATAGGCTAATCACATAACACTCACTCAACACAATACAAGTAGGCCTCTGCACTGATATGAAGGCTAAAAGAGACACCCAACAAATAAATACTGTACACGACTTATTTACAAAATAAATCACAGTATTAATGTTAAAAAATAAATCGCACAAGCAGGTTTATCGCATAACAATTACACACTGATTAAAGCCTAAAAATACACACGCAACAAGTAAATACTGCTCATGACTTAACTACTGAAGTGAGCTGCCCGCGGTTCAGAGAGTGAGGGACTACACGATGCTTGTACCAAAGCAACATACAGTAGAATGGAGGAAGGAAGGAAGCGGTGGCTGTTACCACCATTATGCTTCCTCCCTACGAATATATTTATGAAAAAGCAAATGTCATGTAGTTTATTTTAATAACTCGGACAAAAATGCCTCATACTTTTCGTCTGACTTTCAATATACATAACAAAGTACAGCATAATACCTCTCAATCACGATGAATTACGGGTGTCCAAGAGGGTGTGTGTTCACTCCTTGTAGGTCCATAAGAGCAACACTGTTTTATTAACTTGGAATGAGCTATAGCAACACTGTGGTACCAAGTGAACCTGAGTTCACATCTGTTCATTCACAGTAGACACAAAACAAACTATTCTGTTGCAACACTTAACAAGTTTCTTTATTTAAATGAGACATTAAAATAACATATTTTCAATTTTCGGTGAAGGAGTGTCTTTTGGCATACTGGAGGGCATTAGTTTTTATGATAGAAATTGCATCTAATTAACATGGTGAATAGCATGTATGCAAGGTTCATAGATGAAACTATGGACATTTCCTTAAAGTGATCGCTGGTATATAGGACATTTCGTTTCATGAACAGTTGGCATCTTTAGAATTCCAGGTGATGTGTTGAAGAACGCTTCTTGGGAACCTGGAGGTAAATCTTACGTCGACTGGCATAAGGAGATAACTCGGTCTTCAATTCAGGAACCCAGTAACAGAGAGTATCCATGTCGTAAGTGGGGATGATAGTTACCTCTGAAAGTAGACAAAGCATTTTACAGACACTCATACAAAAGAATGCAGAGAATGAGTGGTTAGACTTGCTATATCCAGCTTTATCTGTTCTAAAGGACTGGAGCACTGTAATCCAGAGGTGGTCTAACAGTCATCTGGCAAGCCATGATAGGTTAAGTCTACATCGAATCTGTCAAGTGGTGGAGGTACTGTCACAGATGCCTGATCCAATGAGTATTCAGCGGAAAAAAGAATAGAGTGGGAGAGGGAACCTTCAACATTGGTGTTACACATTTGGCTAGTCTTAAAGCAGAAAATGTGTCAAAATGGAACATATGTTGTACTAAAAGCAAAATGTTGCAAAATAATCTTTCTAAATAACAATAAAAATTATGTCACCCACGTGATGGATTCTCTATCAGTTGTTTACTTAGTCTTTATTTAAACGATTTTTTAAGAAGTTAGAAATTCATCAAACCTTATCCTGTTTTTTCTTCATCCCAATTTATCCTCTCGATTTCCGACTTTACCTTCATACTATGGATTTCCCCACTTTTAAAACCCCTTTCAAGCTTATTCTTCTACAAATAACATTTCACACCATCTCTCCATTGACAGCTTAGTTTAGCAGCTCCTTTCCTTACTTAGAAGTCTTTGACATGTTTGCAACTTTTCTTAAAATTGCGGTTATTTAGTGATCAACCAGAACAGGTCGTGCTGCTTTCCATCAAATCTTTTCTAGTTCTTGTATTAAGAAATCTTGGTGTCAGTTCCCTACAATGGAACCACACTCTAGTTGGTTCTTACCAGAGACTTCTATGCCCTCTCCTTTATAACTTTGCTATAACCGCAAAATACTCTCATAAACATATGGAGATAATTGTAACGATCATTTACAGCCCATTTAAGTTCTTTCCTTATCTTAATACCAAAGTACTCACAGCGATCCCCCTGAGGTACTTTCACCCCATCAACACAGTAATTGAAAGAGAGAGGAAACACCTGGCATTCAGTTAGTAGAACCAAACACATTTCTGTTATTATTATTATTATTACCGGTATTATTATTATTATTATTATTATTATTATTATTATTATTATTATTATTATTATTATTATTATTATTATTATTATTATTATTATTATTATTATTATTATTACTTACTTACTTACTTACAATTCACAGTAGAGGATTGAAAAAACAAGACCCACAGTATCAAGACACTCAAAAACATAGACACCAGACTACAGACCAAGATCAGCAAACAAACCATGGGAAGAGTGATTTCAGACGAGGAGAGGGAATCAAGATCCGAGAGAATAAAGACCTACTGGGCTGGGCTGGGAGAAAATTAAAAAATCCATTGTATAATTGTCTAATATTGCTGCTGGGAGATTCGGAAAGAATCTACAAAGGTACTTGTTAATCTGGGAAGAAGAGCTTGAAAAGAGGGGCATGAAAATCAATGCAAGAAAAACTCAGACCATGATGAAGTCACGGCAGCCTACCTCACAGCACATTACACTGAATTACGGTACAATATTGGAACAAACCACCCATTTTAAATACCTTGGAGCCACATTGCAGGAAGATGGAAGAATAGATGGAGAAATTATAGCTCTATCCCTAGCCTCCGGGCGGCTCTTTAATGCACTAAAGAGATATTTTCTTAACAACCCTTCTCTGTCTAAATCCACGAAACTCCGTGTGTACAAGATGATATATCTGCCAACCGTCCTCTATGGCTGTGAAACCTGGGCACAGACCAGCAAACACTGGAGAAGAATTCAGGCATCAGAAATGCGATTTCTCCGCAAAATTGAAGGGAAAAAGAGACGGGACAGAATCAGGAATCCGACCATCAGAACCAGTCTTGACGACTCACTTGTTCTCGAGAAAATTGAACAGAGCCAACTATGATGGTTTGGAGATGTCCAAAGAATGGAGGATAAGAGAATGGTTCAACAAGCTTTGGACGCCAGAATGCAAGGAGCTAGACCGCGCAGCAAACCCAGAAGAATGTGGGAAGAAGATGTAAAGGCAGCTGTGGAAGCCACGAGTGGTTAATCGAGGAAAGTGAAGGATTTGGCCAGAGACAGAATCTGCTGGAAAACCCCGACACGGCAAGGTCGAAGACGACCGACCAAGTAAGTAAGTAAGTGAGCTTAATTGTCTAAAGTAGTCCAATGAGGGCCATAAAATATAAAACAAACAATAAATAAATTATTATTTACTATACAAACGCTGTTCGTGGCACCACGATTACAAATATATCATTTCTATTTTGCATTATTGCTATTTCTTTGTTTTTTAATATTTTGACTGCATTTTCTTTGATCTTGGAGCATTTTTTGGTCATTGTAACCTATTTTCACACTATATACCATCATAATATTGTCTGTTGTCCATCTCGCTATATTGTTAGCTCTCTTTGCAATCGCTAACTATTCTGTAACTCAGGGAACAGTATAACATCATCTGCAAAATTCCTTGTCTTTGATTCTAGTTCTTTGCTCATTACGTTTAATATAAGAGCAGGTAGCAGGTATGGAACCTCTTTGGAGGCAACAATGCCCAGGGAGTCACGTCCCTACCTATGTGAGTCCCAGAGCACACTGACCAGCGTGTAGCATCCGGTAAGTGTCCCAGCTCAGGGTTACGAACGAAGTCCTCAATGGAATCTACAGCAGAGAAGATGGACTTTGGAATGGTGGAAGTTGCGGAAGAGTAGCCCAGTACTCCGGGAATACTATGAGTAGAGCATTAATCAGCAGCGTTTGTTACCCATGTTAGGAGCGACTGCAAGGGCGTATGTTCCCCATGTAACGGGCGGCCTGAATAATTGCTGGCAGTAGCTCTAAAATGCCTTTGGGATTGGCGACTATATCATAACAGTAGCCTAAAATGAGTGATGGTAATTATCAGCCTCGGAACAGGTTAGGGCAAAACCTGCTAAGAGCGGTTAATATTATGAACGTGGGAGTATTTAATCTAGAGAAATGAATTTCATTTTATGGCTCCTATTGAACTTTGATTAAAACAGATAAAAATAATGAGTGAGTTATTCCACCTTTTCAATAGAAATTAAGAAGTGTTTGCTAAATAAACATTTTATGGGACTAGTTTCAACCTATTTAAAGGTCATCTTCAGCCATATCGCCTGTAGAACAAAGTATTTGAAATAAAGATGTTTTAAAGTTGGTCTTAAAACATAGAATTTTGAAACTATGAAAAACTGTTTATAGAATTTCCTTTAAACACATTTGTTGTAAGAAATTATTTCACTTACCTGTAGTAATATACGAGAAGAAGTCTCATAATATTCTTCGTAGTATTCAAGAACGTGGATACAATATTTAAAATTCACTCTTGATGATATGTGGAAATGGGCATATATGCATAGTGTTGTTCTGGTAGAGTAGAAGAAGTCTTATGATATTCTTCTTATCCCTGTGAAGCATAGATACACTTTAGAATCATTCATAATCTTGATGAGATATAGAATTAAGCGTCTATGCAAAGTATTGCCTAAGTAAGATGTGAGTTGAAGAAATATGTTATTGCAGTAGAAAGAAAATTCTATATAGTTGTGTATAAAGAACACAATGTAAAAAATAATAAAGGTATCCATGGAGATTAATGACATTTGAAAGTAAAAGTGATAAGGCACTTGAAGATATGAATTAAGTTAAAGATTTTATATTCTTTGTATTAAAATTGTGGAATGAATTATAAATATCACCTACTATAGATATAAAAAAGGAAAAATAAAATTAGAAAAATATAGGAGTATTAATGAAGTTTAAGGAATGTAAAATATTAAATGAATGAAAGGAAGAAGAAATAAGTCTAAATGTGGCTCATCTTAGGTAACAAAGTGTTGGACTTATTAGTAAACTAATGTCGGTACTTGGAATCAAAAGGCATGCAAAAATATAGATTATAAGGAAAATGGAAAAGAATTCGAGAGGGAAATAAAATTAAATCGTGTAAAAATAAAATTATGAGATGGAAACAAGACAAAAATGAGTAAAACTGAAAGCAATAAAAAATGAATTGAAATGTGAAATTTTGAGAATGGAAATGAAAGAAATTAGCGAAACGTAAAATTAAATTATGATGAAAAACAAAGAATGCTTAATATAACTTCCGCAGGGGAGCGAGAAAAAAAGAGTTACGATAAAGAAAGGAAAAGGACAATGGAAGAATCGAAAAAAGAAGTGAAAAAATATTATTTTGACGGAAAATCAGAGGAGTTCATTTATTTTATGGAGAAAAGAATGTTGCAATGATGGGACTGAGTGAGTTCAAGTGTAGGGGAAAGGGAGTGAAGAGGGTGATTAGAGGGTACACCCTGTACTGGAGTGGAGGAGGTGAGGCAAAGAATAGAGTAGGAGTGACTGTTAACAAAATGCACAACGTAAAACTAACTTTTAGAACTAACAACAGGAATGTAGATATCTTAAATCACTCTACCTTCGTGAAAATTCTAATGTTTTTTTCCAAATCCAGGGTTTTCAGATTTAAAAGCATCAACTGCAGTTCTTCGTATGTTGGACAGACTGGGCGTAATTTTACTATCAGATATTCAGAACATGTTAACGCTTTAAAATACAATAGATTATCTGCAGTACGACAGAATATACATGGTTTTAAACATAATTTTACCAAAGTAGAACAGGTCATGCAATTACTTGAAATAACAAACAAAGGCCCCCTTATTTCATCTTAACCAGTATTTTAATCCTAATTTCAATTTAAGCGACATTTCTGAGAATCCAAATATTATTTTATATTTTTCTCTTCATTTTTAAAAGTGTTAAATCTTTAAACTCAAATTCGATTTTCCACGTCTTTCGTGGTATCCACCCACGCCTTTTAGCTTATTGACTATCCCACATGCCGCACCTTGAAGTCACTCTCCTTTCCTCCTTTCCCTCTTTCCCACATTCTCTTCTCCCTCTCCCTTTCTTCTCTTTCCCTTTCTGCTCTCTTACACAATTCCAAATTTAGCCCCTCACTGTATCACGCTGTGCAATATGAGTTATATTATATATTTTTGAGATCGATGCATTCCCTTTAAAATCCTTCCCTTACCTAAATTGGCTTTTATTACTCTCATTATGTCTTTACATTTCCGCATTCGAGCTAAGAATTAAAATCAACCATGGTGCAGAACAATATGACCTTCAAATTGATCTCTTCGCTACCCCAGGAACTACTCAAGTATTTATCTTAATTATACCATCGTTTGTCAACTGTGATTCTCAATTTTTCTAATACTGCACTCTCTTTTATTCATAACAAGACAAGTAGCTATTTGCATCTTAATATGTCAAACGTACGGTTATAAGATATAACATCGAGCTATTTATTCATCTTCACATCAAGATTTTATAGATATTTTAAACCTAGTGTTTTATACTCAAGTGTTATATAGCTCCACACGAACTTTCGTCTTGAAATATCTTTATATCTTCTACGTTACTTGTTATTCATCTGTGCATTGCTTTTATCTTGTACCTATCGAACGACTGGCAGATGATGACCCATATCTGGTGTCGAAACCCGTACCATTTTTGATCGACTTGTGATGTAACATCACATTCCTGAGTGTTATTGTATTGAATAGATGGGACCACAATATATTTTTCATTTAATTGTAACTTAATATCAGTTCAATACGGACAAACGTGAAATTCTTATCTTTCAACAAAATCCTGGACGAGAATGTGGATAGAATAGACTACGTTAGTTAGTGATAGAATAACAGTATACAACTAAGGACGGAAAAAAGAATGAAAGATTTCATCAAAGTTTATACACCCCAAACTGGAAAGAGTGAGGAAAATGTAGAAGAATTCTTGGAGATACTCGAGGAAGTAACCATCGACGTGGAAGTGACAGTCATGGGAGACCTCAAAGCGCAGGTTGAAAATGACAGAATTAGTAAAGAAGAAGTGGTTGGTTCATTTGGATATTGAGAAAGAAAGAGCGAGGGAGATCTGTTGTCCCCTGTGGATAGGAGCAGTAGAATAACACCCACGGTATCCCCAGCATGTCGCAAGAGGCGACTAAAACGGGCCTCAGGGGCTCTGAACTTTGGAGCGTTGGTTGGCAACCACGGGGCCCTCAGCTGAGTGCTAGCATTGCTTCCACTTACTTGTATCAGGCTGCTCACTTGCATCTATCATATAAGACCTCCCTTGGTCAACTCTTGTTCTATTTTGAGCCCGACGGTATTACGTATAGACGCGTAGGGAGCCTTTCTTTTTCATACCCTTCGTGGCCCTTGTCTTCCTTTAGCCGATACCTTCATTTTTCGAAGTGTCGGACCCCTTCCATTTTTCTCTCTTATTAGTGTTATATAGAGGATGGTTGCCCTGTTGTACTTCCTCTTAAAACAATAATCACCACCACAACCACGCTTTGTGTATGTGGTAGAATAACACACATGGTATCCCCTGCCCGTCGTAAGAGGCGACTAAAAGGAGCCTCAAGGGCTCTGAACTGTGGAGCGTGGTTTGGCGACCACCGGGGCTTGAGCTGAGTCCTGGCATTGCTTCCACTTGTGCCAGTCTGCTCACTTTCATCTATCCTATAAGACCTCCCTTGGTCAACACTTGTTCTTTTCAGACCCCGACGGCATTACTTATGGAGGCCTAGGGTGTCTTTCATGTCACGTCCTTCGTGGCCCTTATCTTCCTTTGGCCGATACCTTCATTTTTTGAAGTGTTGGACCCCTTCCATTTTTCTCTCTGATTAGTGTTTAGAGGATAGTTGCCTAGTTGTACTTCCTCTTAAAACATAAATCACCACCACCACCACCACCTGAAATGTAAAGCCGTTTTTACTTGTGCTTGTTTCATGCTGCACTTTGGTGGACGATTTTGAAGTGTTGCGTCACACAGCAGACACTGGCACTCCTTCAGCATGGAACACCACGTACAGGCTCAAGCCAAACAGTATTTTGTACAGTGTCCTATGTTCGCAAACGGTGCCTGTGAGGTCTGACTTACACACTCAGACAAGCGCCGCCAGAATACAGCTCGGTTTGTGCGCTCATTCAAATTGAGGGCAGAAAAACGTATGAATACATTTTCTTGAAATTTAATTTAGTAGAAACATGAAGCCTTTTATCTGTCTGCACCAAAAATCGCAGGCAAAGGTCCAGATTTGAAACATTAAATTTTGAGCATTTCTTATAGGTCATTCCATGTTAAGGAAACAGTACTGCTCTTATGACAACAGGGTTGCTCTGCTCAACATCAGCACGGTGGCACATACATTTGTGAAATTCAGTATTTAAGCGAAAGAAACTAAGCTGCAAATTATTGTTATGAACTGAAGGGGTCGGGAGATATACAGGGGCCAATTTTGGAATTTTTACAGACTCAGAGGAAAATTAAGGCACATAAAATACCTCAGCATTGAAGTGTAAGGCAAAATGGGGGAGAAAATCTTATAAATAAAGTTGTTCGTGTCTGTTTGTCTGTTTGTTTGTTTGTTTGTTTGTTCCACCATCACGTCGAAACGGCTGGATAGATCTCAACCAAACTTCATGTTTAGAGTATACTTACCCCGGGGAAGGTTTCGATATGCATATCATTTTAAAATCTTTGAAAAGGTGGGTGTTTTATAGGAAAAATATAAAAATAATAGGCTAATATAGGCAAAATATCGAATTTGTCGTATAAGGACGAGACAAAGCTCAATTTAATCCTCTTGACGCAAAGAACAAAACTCGGTAAGCCCTACGGGCCCGAAAACCATGTTTTAAGACCCTAAAACCAACCGTTACGGAGATATTGGCACCACACTACCCCTGCTCTAGGAATCGGATAAAGAAATGAACTGCCGTAACCATGGCAAAGTCAGCTCCAGGATTCTAGAGCAGTGAGATTATGTATATAGAATTGGGCATAGCTGCCAACCAAAATTGGTACAAATAAGACTTAATATCTGGAAAAAATTTACTGTTGTGTAAGGCACTCATAGGACTCCTTTGGGCGGTGATGGAAAGGGGGTGAAATACGAGTATAAAAATCTTACTATATATAGAAATGGAAGTGTGTGTAAATGACACATCTCCTCCTAAACCACTGGAGCAATTTCAACCAAACTTGGTACACGTATTACTTACTATCGGGAGACGATCACTGTGGGGGGTAAGCCATACCTAGCGCCCTTAAGGGAGTGGGTCAAGGGGGGAGGGTAGTTAAAAAATAATGGAGAATAGTGTCGAATTCATAGTTTTCGGGGTCGCTGAGTTGAAAAGTAATACTCTAGAATTTTTTAAAGTCCAGCCTCCTTTTAGGTGGGGAGCAAAGGGGGGTGAGATATATAAATAATTAAAAACAGTTTCGAATCCATAGATTTCAGGGTCTCTGAGATGAATAGTATTACTCCGGATTTTTTGCAAGTCCAAGTGGGAGCGAAGGGGGTGAGATATAAA
Source organism: Anabrus simplex (assembly GCF_040414725.1). Lineage (NCBI taxonomy): Eukaryota > Metazoa > Arthropoda > Insecta > Orthoptera > Tettigoniidae > Anabrus > Anabrus simplex. Next base: position 699,218,024 of record NC_090265.1, read on the forward strand.
ATTAATCGAAAAACTACGTATAAAATGTTATCTTTTTCTTCTTACTATATAAAAAAATTGATGTATGTGTGTGCGTCGGTGTGTGGGTGAGGGTGTATAAATGACACATCTCCTCCTAAACCACTGGAGCAATTTCACCAAACTTGGTACACTTATCAATTAGTATCAGGAGACAAACCGCGTGAGGGTAAGATACCCCTAGCACCCTTATGGGCAGGGGGCTAGGGGGTGGTATAAAAATAATCTAGAATATTATCGAATCCATAGTTTTCGTGGTAGCTGAAATAATTACTGACACTCCGAATTTTTTAAAATTCTTGTTCAGCCCCCTTTGGAGTGTGGGTGAGGGGGAGTGAGATATAAAAATAATCGTAAACAGTGTCGACTCTACAGTTTTCTGGGTCATTGAGTTGAATGGTGACAATCCAGATTTTATATCTCTTAGTTGTGGAGGGCGGGAGGGGGACAGTCTCATTGACAGTTGAAATCGTGTACATCGTATCTATAGTGCGACGGCTAAATACATATAGTTATCACTTATTAATTTTTGACATGATCAAATACTTCCCAGTCGATTCGAGCTTCCATAAGGACGAAGTTTTACTCGAAAAATCTTATAATAGATCATAACATATCAATCAGCAAGTCAAAAAGGAATTATATAAAAATTCACATCACACATAACTAACTGGTAATGCAAATCTTAAGGGTAAATATTCAGAAACTATCCGGGCGCAACGCCGGGTACTACAGCTAGTAGACAAATAAATTTTATGGGCTCAAGGGACGAGGGATGCATTTAAATGCATTTAATAAATTTCTCCAGGCAAATGGGGTACTACTGTGCTGTCGTATTGTAACGTTCTCAGCCATAACGCAAATAAATCACTGTATTAATGTTAAGATAAAGAAATCACATAACATTTACTCAACACAATGCAAGTAGGCCTCTACACTGATATGGAGGCTAAAAGGGATACCCAACAAATAAATACTGTACACGACTTATTTACAAACGAAATCACAGTATTAATGTTAAAAAAGAAATCGGACAAGTAGGTTTATCGCATAACTCTCACTCAGTACAAGACAATTACACACTGCTTAAAGCCTAAAAATGCACACGCAACAAGTAAATACTGCTGATGACTTAACTACAGAAGTAAGCTGCCGGCGTTTCAAAGAGTGAGGGGACTACACGATGCTTGTACAAAAGCAACATTAAATGAAGGAAGGAAACGAAGCGATGACTGTTACCACCATTGTGGTGGTGATTTTTGTTTTAAGAGGAAGTACAACGAGGTAATCATCCACTCTGAACAAATTATGGAAAAGAAATTTAAAATACAAAATAAAATTATTTATTCAACAAAGTAATTTGGAAACGCAGTACAAAATAAAACAAAAAACAATTATAGAATTAGGCCGAAAATATTACTAACGAATCAAAAGGGAACGTATGTTCCCTGAGTAACAGAACACTTGTAATTTATATGCCTTTGATAAGTCGACTGTAGCACATAAAGCGGATGACGAGATCAGCATTAGTCGCGTCATCGGCTAGTATGCGTTCGAGTGTTTCCTGCAGGCCGAGGCTCCGTCTTAGGCCAGAGAGATCGGCGCACTCTGTGAGGATGTGGGCCACGGTGAAGTCGGCACCACAAGAACACACTGGGGGGTCTTCCCTCTTTAGGAGATAAGAGTGCGTAGATCATAAATGACCTATCCTCAGCCTACACAATACTATGGCCTCTCTCCGTGAATGTCGGAAAGAGGACCGCCACACGGTAGTTGTCTTCTTAATTGCTCTCAGTTTGTTGGGAGTTCGGATAGCTAGCCACTCCAATTCCCAGGACGCCAAGATGGTTCGAAGTAGCTGAGAACAAATATCCTTAGCAGTTACATAGACTGGAGGAAAAAATACAGTTTCCTTTGCAGTTTCATCCGCAAGTTCGTTTTCCGCAATCCCAACGTGGTTCGGAAGCCACGCGAAAGTGATTCTAGCCTGGCTAGAAGGTCATGTATCTGCTGTACCAGTTTGTGTTGCGAGAAACGGGTTTCAGTCTGCAGAGAGCTTAACGAATCGGTACACATAAGAAAGTGGCTACTTTCGTCACGCAGTGCAAACTGCAGAGCCTCTAAGGTGGCGTAAAGCTCTGCAGTATACACGCATACTTTAGGAAGGGAGATCTTCGTGCTCATATCACCAGTGACGGAAGAGCAACCAACAATATCTCCGATGTTAGAACCATCCGTGAAGATATGTCGCGTAGCCGGATATTGGTGAACGAAGTCCTGAAAATACCTCCGATAAACGGAGTAATCCGTGTTCACCTTGGGTCCACGGAGCAAATCTAGACGTATATCCGGTCGCGGAACCAACCACGGAGGTACCTCGCTAAGAGTTCGTTCAAGGCAACCACCGATATCAATATTCAAATCATGATACAAGCTATCAATCCGAAACCAAAACGGCCGTGTGGCATTCGGCCGGTCTTTGCACCGCTGGTGGTATTGGGTACGATAGATGCATTGATAGCTTGGATGTAGCGGCATTTCACGAATTTTGGCAGCGTACGTGAGGAGTAACTGCTGCCTCCTTATTCGTAAAGGTGGAACTCCCGCTTCAGTAAGTAGGCTGGGAATGCGGCTAGTACGGAAAGCACCCGTTGCCAGCCTTACTCCACTATGGTGAATACTGCCTAAAAGGCTCAGCGTAGATTTTGATGCTGAGCCATTAGCCGCACTTCCATAGTCAATCCGGGAGAGGACCTTAGCCGTGTAAAATCGTAGCAGTACCGCGCGGTTAGCCCCCACGAAGTGCCGCTGAGAAACTTAAGCTTGTTAAGTCTCCTCATGCAGGCAACCTTCAACTGACGGATGTGGGGCTGCCACGTAAGTCTCTTATCAAAATAGGGACCCAGGAATCTGCAGGTGAACCACTGGTAAGACACTGTTTCGCAAGCGGAGCTCTGGTTCGGGATGCACAGGCCGACGTCGACAGAAGTGTACAACTGAGGTTTTCGCTGCTGAAAATCGACAACCATGTTGCTGGGCCCATCTGTCGACTCTGTTAATAGCCTGCTGTAGCTGTCTCTCAGCAAACGCCACCCTTCCGGAGCTGTAATGTAGAGCTAAGTCGTCTACATACAGCGATGGCACGACTGCGGGCCCAGCAGCGGCAACTATGCCGTTGATGGCGATTGCGAACAGCGTGACACTCAGTACATATCCCTGAGTTACTCCATTTTCCTGAACGAAATATTGCGAAAATGCGTTCTCTACTCGGACTCGAAAGGGACGGAGGGACATGAAGTTCTCAATAAACGTTGGCAAATTTCCCCGAAATCCCCACTGGTGTAGTGTGGAGAGAATCCCATATCGCCAGGTAGTGTCGTAAGCTTTCTCCAGGTCAAAAAACACGGCGACTTGGTGTTCCTTCCGGTGAAAGGCCTCCTAAATGGCGCTCTACAGCCTGACCAGATGGTCAGTGGCAGACCGATGAGAGCGAAAACCACACTGGTAGTTAGACAAGAGTCCCTCCTTTTCCATGGCCCACATAAGACGCCGGTTAACTATCTTTTCAAATAGCTTACAGAGGCCATTCGTAAGGCATATTGGCTTATTACTATCCAGAAATGTTGGATCTTTACCTGGCTTGGGAATTGGTATAACAATTCCCTCGCGCCATTTAGATGGAAACAATCCCTCACTCCATATTCTGTTGAATAGGGTGGGGATATCCTTGAGACATCTGTAACTCAAATGCTTTATGGATTTTGTCAGGTCTAGGAGCCGTACCTCTGCATAGCGCGAGTGCACTCCGCAACTCTCACTCCGTGAAGGGCACGTTGTAGGGATGTGAAGCACTAGAGGCAAAAAAGAGATGGTATGCCTCTGCTTCGCGCTTAATTGGAAGAAATGCAGAGTCGTATCTCCGAGAGCTGGACGTATCTGCGAAATGTGTCGCTATGTGGTCGGCTATGACTGAATGAGTCGTAACTATATCTCCATTAATGGAGATTCCGGGTACTGAGAGCACATTCTGTACTCCGACAATACGGCGGAGTTTTTTCCACACTTGTGATGACGGAGTATGTGCCGTGATGGATGACACATACTTTTCCCACGTAGCTTTCTTACTTTCTCGAATCAAAAAACGGGCCTTCGCGCGCAGACGCTTAAAAGTGATATGTTTGACCATCGTTGAATTCCGACGTAAATGCTTAAAAGCCCGTCGGACATCACGTATGGCTGCTGCAATTTCATCCGTCCACCATGGGACCTGTTTCCGGCGGCTAACACAGGATGAGGAAGGAATTGTTTCCTCCGCAACAGCCAAAATTCCAGTAGTAATGGAAGAAACGTGGTCGTCAACAGACTCCAGCATATCATCAGCCATCTCTGCGCGTTTCGTAAATTCTGGCCAGTTTGTCCGCCGAAGTAACCAGCGCTTGGGTACTTCGGACTGTCTTTGATTCAAGAGAGACAGAATTATCGGGAAGTGGTCACTATCACAGAAGTCGTTGTGTACTTGCCACCGTAGCACGGAAACTAGCGCACGGCTACACAAAGTGACATCCAATTGTGAGAATGTGCCATGTACGCTGTTGAAACGTGGCGGTTCCCCTGTATTAAGCACGCAAAGATCTAAGAGGTTGATCATTCGATCAAGCATCTTCCCTCTAGTACAAGAAGACGGGAACCCAGGGTTGTATATAAGGGAGTGGCCAGGGGGCCCTCCCCCCCCCCCAGAAATAATGAATATAAAGAAAAAATAAATACCGTAATCTGAAGTATTTTAATTAATCATGCGCGAAGGCATCGCCTACTTTTCCGGGTAGGTGGGGGGAGTGGGGTGAATGTGGTTTGAAATTCGTGGCAGTGATCACTGAACACCGGAAACTCCCGCTCCCGCCCGGCTCTCTGCGCATGCACGGACAACTGAACTACACCAGTCGCCTCCAGAGGCCAGCACAACAACCGGGCGCCAGGGGTGTGGCAATCATTGGTTGTTTTTTACGTTTGTTCGACATCTGTTGTACTTAAGTATGGTGCTGTTTGAAGTGTTAATGTTTATGTACTTTATCAGTATACTGAAGTTGGCCGTAAGTGAACCACAATCGTAATGAAGAGGCAAGCTTCCATTCAAAATGTGTTCGCCAAAAGAAAAAAAAATCAAGTGCCAATAAGCCTGTTGGCGATAGTCCTGAAGTCGGTGGTGTTACGAATGGACAAAGTGCAAATGGGCGCGACGGTCACAATACTGAAGTTGGCTGCGTTGGTAGAACTGCTTCTTGTGATGTCGCTACTTCGAGCTCAATTAATGTAGTTCCGGTTATGGAGGATAGTAGGCCTAACCAAGTAAGGAAAAATATCTATGATATTTGAAACTGTTGTCAAAACAATTCCGTTCAGTCTTTCACAAACTAAAAAAAAATGTTAGAAAATGTTTGGATACAAATTTCCCTCCATTACTAGTTCAAATCATACTAGATCTTTTCAAATAAAGTGGCTAGAAGAATTTACGTGGTTAGCTTATTCAGAGGAAAAATCTGGATGTTTTTGCAAGTACTGCGTGTTATTTTCCCATACCGAAAATGTAGGGAAAGGAAATCAACAAGTAGCAGGGGCGTTGGTCACTCAGGCTTTTACCATTCTTAAAAAAAGCCAGGGAAATGTTTAGCAAACATGAAAACTTATCCTATCACAAGAAATATGTTTTGATCGCTGAAAATACAAAAAATGTAGGTAAGAAAATGTCTGAAAGTGCCATCAATCAAGTAAATGCCCAAAGAAGACAGGATATTGAGAATAATAAAAGAACGGCTAATCCCTATAATACAAACAGTACGACTTTGCGGGAGGCAGCAAATAGCTTTCAGGGGTCATCGTGACTCTGGACGAATAAGCCTTGAAGAACCGGAACAAAGTGACGGAAATTATCGATCTTTGTTGGGATACCGAGCCAACAGTGGAGATAATATTCTTAAAGACCAATTAATGACCAGTGTGGAAAGACGATGTACACAAGTTGGCTGCGTTGGTAGAACTGCTTCTTGTGATGTCGCTACTTCGAGCGCATTAGGGCTTGACCTAAACAAAATGAGAGGCCAAGGGTACGATGGTGCTGCCACGATGAGCGGGCAATTCAGAGGAGTTCAAGCTTTCATCAGAGAAGACCTACCGCTGGCCCTGTATACACATTTTTCTTCACACACTCTAAATTTATGTTTGTCAGATGCGAGCAAAATACCTTCTATCAGAAACTGTATGGGTGTCATAAAAGACGTCTGTGGATTCTTTCATATGTCAGCCAAAAGAACCGAAATTTTGAAATCAATGATTTCTGAATGCTGTCCAGAACAAAAGAAAAAGAAACTTATTTCACTATGTGAAACCCGATGGGCAGAAAGGCACGACTCAGTAATTTTATTTAAAGACATTTTCTCTCCCTTTGCAATATAGAAGAGGAATCAAGTGATTCAGCATCTAAGGCTCACACTGTATGGAGTGCTATTAGTCAATTTGTATTTCTTGTTAATCTTTTTGTTTTGAGATGGGTGCTATAAACCACGTATAACTTATCCAAGCAGTTTCAAAACAAAAATATAGATCTTCCACAGGCCGTGATTAACGTCACGAGTGTCTTACACCTTCTATCAAAGGAGAGGGCAAATGCTGATGACTCATTTAAAGCCTTGTATAATCAAGTAAAGTCATTCGCTGTCAAAATTGACATTAAAGAAGAGATTCTAAGAATTTGCCGCCTTCAAACAGCGCGTAGAAACGTCCCTTACACCACAGAAGAAGAATACTATCGAGTAGCTGTTTGTGCCATACCTGGACGATTTTTTAACTCACTGAAAGAACTCTTTGAATCTCACAAGGAAACAGTTGCATCCTTACAAAACATCCTTCCACTATTGTGCATCATAACAGATTTCGGTTCACTGGAGGCTGCTGTTAGTTTCTACGAAGAAGATCTGTCACATAAAGAGATTGTGCAAAGTGAGTTTATGTTGTAGAAAGAAAAGTGGAGTCAGGAAAATCCTTCAAAACTTCCAAAAACGACTGTAAGTTCTCTAGAAAAATGTGACAAGACTTTCTTCCCCAACATTTATACCCTTCTCAAATTACACGCAGTTCTTCCTGTTTCTGTCGCAACCGTAGAAAGAACTTTCTCTAGCCTAAGGAGACTGAAGACTTACTTAAGGAACAGCACATCTTAAAGTAGGCTTAACCGGCTTGCTTTACTCTCTATGCACACAGACATTATAGTTAGTGACGAAGAAGTTCTTGATAAGTTTGCAAGTGTACCAAGAAACTTGGACTTCGTTTTGTAACCATTGGTATACTGTATGCATGTCTGTATGTATGTATGAATCAGCCCAAATCAATGTTTCCTTTTACCTTTCTAAAGTGTTTGAAATCGTCTGACCTCTTAAATTTACTTAACCTAACCTAACATTAATCTTGCCCCCCCCCCCAAAATATATTCTATATTCGCCCCTGGTAGAACCCCATAGTATATTACGGGCGTTCACGTCTACCAGCAAGAGGAAAGGAGGAGGCAGCTGTGTAATCAAATCTTGTAGTGCATGGATTTCAAGGTTAGAAATAGCACATGTACACGTTGCAAACCGTTGTCATTACTGGCAACGGACTGCAAACTGCAACTGCATCTAGCTGAGTACGGAGATGTTCTTCTTCGCTGAAGATGTCGGAGCGAACTTGGGTACAAACGCCCCCAGTTGCCGCGCCATCCACAGCTACCCCGTCTGTGGAATAAAGACGATTTCTCATAGTCGTGTCGTGTCCAGGTCTCAAACGAGATTCCTGTAGACAAACTATGGAGACCGCATAGACGGATATCAATTGACGTAACTCAGCTAGGCGACTGTTATAACTACTGCAGTTCCACTGCAATAGTGTCATTGTGTGGATTGGTAGTGTTGCGATATTAGGACAATTGCTTGCCCTTCTCTTTGTCAACTACCTGTCATTTTCCGCCGTTCTTTTCGGTATTGTCGTCATCATCCACGATAATGAGTGGTTCAGTCTCCATTGTCTCCTCAGAAGGAGGAGGCGCGGTGACTGGACACACCGCGGACGGTGATCTCATTGATCGGGGACAGTGGGCCTTCTTCCTGGGAGAACTAGGTTCTCCAGAAAGAGATCGAACAAGAGGGCGTCGGGGCCTCTCGCTCTTACCCACCGTTTTCGAACACTTCGGAGGAGGACTGGCAGATGACTTGCCAGGCTTTTTTGGAGATCCTGGGATCCCCAGTCTCGTTGGAGAAGGTTTCTTCTCCAAACGTGTAGGGGAGCATTTAGGCTTCCCTTTCTCCTCCTTTTTCGGACCAGTTGAAGGATGGCTGGAAGGTGATTTTCCAGCCTTTGTTAGGGAAGTCTTTTCCACCGCACTTGTGAGGGAGGACTTCCCAGCCGAATGTGTCTGGGAAGAATTTTTCCCGGACGTCTTCGGCAATGACGTACTTGCTGTCTGTTTAACCTGTGGTTTGACTTTTACTTGCTGAGTACTTGATGTTTGCAGAGTTGATGGTGGGACAGAGGGTACAAAACTTACGGGATTTATGCGTACACTAGCAGCTTTCTCTGCAAAGGGGACGGAGAATTCCTGAGGAGCTATTGATTTATACTTCTTCCGTGCCTCTGGATAAGAAAGTTTATCCAGTGTCTTAATCTTCTGAGCCCCAGGGGCTCTGATCTTTGGAGCGTGGGTTGGCGACCACGGGGCCCTCAGCTGAGTCCTGGCATTGCTTCCACTTACTTGTGCCAGGCTCCTCACTTTCATCTATCATATCCGACCTCACTTGGTCAACACTTGTTATTTTCCGACCCCGACGCTATTAGGTTTGCGAGGGCTAGGGAGTCTTTCATTTTCACGCCCTTCGTGGCCCTTGTCTTTCTTTGGCCGATAACTTCATTTTTCGAAGTGTCGGACCCCTTCCATTTTTCTCTCTGATTAGTGTTATTTAGAGGATGGTTGCCCAGTTGTACTTCCTCTTAAAACAATAATCACCACCACCATCTTAATCTTCTGGATCTTTTCCTCCTGTTTAAATGTAGGGCATTCCTTGGACCGAGGGGCGTGCTCCCCAGTGCAGTTAACACTCACTGGTGGTGGAGTGCACTCCGCACCGGCATGCGCCGCTTTTCCACATGCCCCGCATATTGATGATCCCTGGCAGCTTGGGGAGGTGTGGCCGAAACGCTGGCAGTTGTAGCACCTCATAGGAGAAGGAAAATATGGTCGAACAATGAGTGTGTACATGGATACCTTAAAACGTTTGGGCAATTTTTCAAGATCGAAATTTAAGATGAAAGCCCCCGTGTCGTAGAGGTTATCACCGACACGCCTCTTAAGACGTTTAACTTCGGATACACCTCTACGAGCAAGGCTCCGGATAAGATCATCATCGGAGTCCTTAATCAAGTCCCTATGAAAGATAACTCCTTTGCAGGAGTTAAGGGACTTGTGGCTCTCAATCTTAACTGGCACTGGTCCGAACAATGTGGCTCCAACAACATTTTACTCTGCACGAGCGTACTAGTCTTAATGAGTACGCTACCATCTCGCAATTTCCTCATTTCATCTACTTCACCAACAAGACCTTCCACAGCATTGCTTATCAGGAACGCGTTCTCTTGAAGAAAGCTCTGTCCATCGACTCTGGTCGCAACCAGAAATCGTGACAGACGCTCTTCGGTAAACTTCCTTACTAGACAGGTCAACACGATTGAAACGTTTACGTTTCCTAACTGAACAATTATAGGACGCAGTTTTAAGGCCTGCAGCCTTCGAAGAATCAAAACCAAACTCAAAAACCATCCATAGTTCCACGACTACCCGAGACGTAAAAAGTCGGCCTTCGGCAGAGCCCTGACGTACCGAAGGCTAGGCTATATACTCCAGATGGCGCCCGGTATCTGGAGGTGGGTCGCTAGGAACTACTCTCCCAGTAGCCATGCATCACCTCGCCACGACCCGAAACTCGCAATTGGGCGAGGATAAAACCTCCACACTAACCTATGCTACCTATTCTAACTATTCTTATCGTTTACTCTACCCGAGGCAGAGAGGTTGGCTAGACAGGAAGAGGAATTAAATTTAAGAAGGTGAGAATAGAAGGGTAGAAATAGTACTGAAAAGTAAAGAGCACAGAAACTCGGCGGACACCTTGATAGTCTGGCCCTACACCGAGGCCAATCCAGCAGGGGTAACCCTGAGATGGCACCGCCCTCGGGATCAAAAGCACACAAGTCCCCACAGCAACGCCAAGGTCATGGTGTCCGTAGAGGGGGAATGAAGGAAGGAAACGAAGCGATGGCTGTTATCGCAATTGTGCTTCCTCCCTACGAATGTATTTGTGAAAAAGCAAATGGTATGTAGTTATTTAAATAACTCAGGGCAAAAATGGCTCATCCTTTCATAATACATAACAAAGTACAGCATAATATCCCTTAATCACGATGAATTACGAGTGTCCAAGAGGGGGGTGTGTTCATTCCTTGTAGGTCCATAAGAGCAATACTGATTTGTTAACGTGGAATGAGCTATAGCAACACTGTGGTACCAAGTGAACCTGAGTGAACATCTGCTCATTCACAGTAGACACAAAAACTATTCTGTTGCAAAACTTAACAAGTTTCTTTATTTAAATGAGACATTTAAATAACATATTTTCAATTTTGGGTGAAGGAGTGTCTTTTGGCATACTGGAGGGCATTAGTTTTTGATAGAAATTATATCTAATTAGCATGGTGAATAGCATGCATGCAAGGTTCATAGATGAAACTATGGACATTTCCTTAAAGTGATTGCTGGTATAGGACATTTCCATTCATGAACAGTTGTCATGTTTAGATTCCAGGTGATATGTTGAAGAACTCTTCTTGCGTACCTAAAGGTAAATCTTACGTCTACTGGCGTAAGGAGATAACTCGGTCTTGAATTCAGGAACCCATTAACAGAGAGTACCTATGTCGTAAGTGGGGATGATAGTTACATCTGAAAGTAGACAAAGCATTTTACAGACACTCATACAAAAAATGCAGAGGATGAGTGGTTTGATTTTGCTACATCCAGCTTTATCTGTTCTAAAGTACTGGAGCACTGTAATTCAAAGGTGGCGAACCTGACGACTATGGTCTAACAGTCATCTGGCAAGCCATCAGACGTTAAGTCTACATGGAATCTTCAAGTGGTGGAGGTACTGTCACAGATGCCTGATCCAATGAGTAGTCAGCGCAAAAAAGAACAGAGTGGCAGAGGGAACCTTCAATATTGATGTTACACATTTGGGTTAGTCTTAAAGCAGAAAATGTGTCAAAATGGAATATATGTTGTACTACAGACAATTTTTAGCAAAATAATCTTTCTAAATAAAAATAAAAATGATGATGGATTCCCTATCAGTTGTTAGTCTTTTCTTCAACGATTTTTTAAGGTTGCAAATTTATCAAACATTATCCTGTTTATTCTTCATCCCAATGTATCCTCTCGATTTCCAACTTTACCTTCATTCTACGGATTTCCCCACTCTTAAAACCTCTTTCAAGGTTATTCTTCGACAAATAACATTTCACATCATCTCTCCATTGACAGCTCTATTGACAGATCCGAGAGAATAAACACGTATTGGGCTGAGAGAAAATTGAAAAATCCATTGTATAATTGTCTAATATTACTGCTGGGAGATTTGGAAAGGAATCTACCAAAGAACTTGTTAATCTGGGCAGAAGAGCTTGAAATAGAGGGGCATGAAAATCAATGCAAGAAAAACTCAGACCATGTTGAAGTCACGGCAGCCTACCTCACAGCAGATTGCATTGAATGAGGGTACAATATTGGAACAAACCACCCATTTTAATTACCTTGGAGCCACATTGCAGGAAGATGGAAGAATAGATGGAGAAATTATAGCTCGATCCCAAGCCTCTGGGCGGCTCTTCAATGCACTCAAGAGAAATTTTCTTAACAACCCTTCTGTGCCTAAATCCACGAAACTCCGTGCGTACAAGGTGATATACCTGCCAACTTTGCTCTATGGCTGTGAAACCTGGGCAATGACCAGCAAACGCTGGAGTAGAATTCAGGCATCAGAAATGCGATTTCCCCGCAATATTGAAGGGAAAACGAGAAGGGACAGAATCAGAAATCCGACCATCAGGACCAGTCTTGACGTCTCACCTGTTCTCGAAGAAATTGAACAGAGACAACTACGATGGTTTGGACATGTCCAAAGAATGGAGGTTAAGAGAATGGCTCAACAAGCCTTGGACGCCAGAATGCAAGGAGCTAGACCGCGCGGCAAACCGAGAAGAATGTGGGAAGAAGATGTAAAGGCAGCTGTGGAAGCCACGAGTGGGGAATGGAGGAAAGTGAAGGATTTGGCCCGAGACGGAACACGCTGGAGGACCCTCTGGAAAACCTCGACACTGCAAGGTCGAAGACGATCGACCAAGTAAGAAAGTAAGCATAATTGTCTAAAGTAGTACAATGAGGGCCATAAAATATAAAAACCAATAAATAAAATATTATTAACTATACAAACTCTGTTCATGGCACCACGATTACAAATATATCTTTTTTGCATTATTGCTATTTCCTTATTTCTTAATATCTTGACAGCATTTTCTTTGATTTTGCAGCATTTCTTGGTTATTGTAACCTATTTCCACACTATATACCATCATAATATTGTCTGTTGACCATCTCACAATTATTTAATTTCTCTATGCAATCGTTCACTATTCTGTAACTCAAGGAACAGTATAATATCATCTGCAAAAATCCTTGTCTTTGATTCTAGTTCTTTGCTAATTACGTTTAATATAAGAGCAGGTAGCAGGTATGCCCAGGGAGGCGCGCCCCTGCCTACGTGAGTCCCAGAGCACACTGGCCAGCGTGTAGCATCTGGTAAGGGTCCCAGCTCAGGGTTAAGAACGAAGACCTCAATGGAATCTACAACAGAGAAGATGGACTTTGGAATGGTGGAGGTTGCGGAAGAGTAGCCCAGTACTCCGGGAATACTATCAGTAGAGTTTTAATCAGCAGCGTTTGTTACCCATGTTAGGAGCAGCTGCAAGGGCGTATGTTCCCCATGTAACGGGCGGCCTGAATAATTGTTGGCAGTAGCTCTAAAATGCCTTTGGGATTGGCGTCTATATCATGACAGTAGTCTAAAATGAGTGACGGTAATTATCAGCATCGCAACATGTTACGGCGAAACCTGCTAAGAGCGGTTAATATTATGAACGTGGAAGTAATTAATTTAGAGAAATGAATTTCATTTTATGGCTCTTATTAAACTTTGATTAAAGCAGCTAAAAATAATTAGTGAGTTATTCCACCTTTTGAATAGAAATTAAATAGTGTTTACTAAATAAACTTTTATGGGACTAGTTTCAACCTATTTAAAGGTCATCTTCAGCCATATCGCGTGTAGAATAAACTATTTGAAGCACAGTTGTTTTAAAGATGGTCTCAAAACATAGAATTTTGACACTATGAAAATTTGTTTACAGTATTTCCTGAAAACAAATTTGTTGTAAGAAATTATTTCACTTACCTGTAGTAATATACGAGATGAAGTCTTATAATATTCTTCGTAGTGTTCAAGAACGTGGATACAATATTCAAAATTCACTCTTGATGAGATGTGGAAATGGGTATATATGCATAGTGTTGTTGTGGTAGACTAGAAGAAGTCTTATGACATTCTTCTTATCACTGTGAAGCATAGATACACTTTAGAATCATTCATAATCTTGATGAGATATAGAATTGAGCATATATGCAACGTATTGTCTAATTAAGATGTGAGTTGAACAAATATGTCATTCCAGTGGAAAGGAAATTCTACATAGTTGTGTATAAAGAACACAATGTAAAAAATATTGAAGGCATCCATGGAGATTAATGGCATTTGAAAATGAAAGGGAAAAGGGACATGAAGATATGAATTAAGTTAAATATTTTATATTCTTTGTATTAAAATGGTGGAATGAATTATAACTATCACCTAATACAAATATGAAGAAAGAAAAATAAGTTTAGAAAAATGTAGGAAATATTAATGAAGTTTAAAGAATGTAAAATATTAAATGAAAAGAACGAAAGGAAGAAAAAATAAGTCTAAATGTGGCTCATCTTACCTAACCAAGTGTTGGAATTATTAGTAAACTAACGTAGGTACTTGGAAGGGAAAGACATAAAAAATAGAGATTATAAGGAAAATTGAAGAAATTCGAGAGAGAAATAAAATTAAATAATATAAAAATAAAATTATGAGATTGTAAACATGACAAAGATGAGTAAAACTGAAGGCATTAAAGAAATGAATTGAAAGGTGAAATGATGAGAATGGAAAAGAAAGGAATTAGCGAAACGTAAAATTAAATTATGATGAAAAAACAAAGAATGCTTAATATAACTTCCTTGAGGGGAGCGAGAAGAAAGAGTTACGATAAGAAAAGGAAAATGGAAGAATCGAAATAAAAAGTGAAAATATAATGTGACTATGACGGAAAAATCAGAGGAGTTCATTTATTTTATGGAAAAAAGAATGTTGCAATGATGGGACTGAATGAGGTCAAGTGGAGGAGATATCGAGTGAAGAGGATGATTAGAGGGTGCACCCTATAATGGAATGGAGTAGGTGAGGCAAAGAATAGAGTAGGAGTGACTATTAAAAATGCACAACGTAAAAATAACTTTTAGAACTAAAAACAGGATTGTAGATATCTTACATCACTCTACCTTGGTGAACAAACTAATGTTTTTTAAACCCAGGGTTTACAGATTTAAAGGCATGAACTGCAGTTCTTCGTATGGTGGACAGACTGGGCGTAAGTGTAGTACTATCAGATATTCAGAACATGTTAACGCTTTAAAATACAATAGATTATCTTCAGTACGACAGCATATAAATAGTTCTAAACATAATTTCACCAAAATAGAACAGGACATGCAATTACTTGAAATAATAAACAAAGGCCCCCTACTTAACACAACCGAAAATTGTTACATTCATCTTGAACAGTATTTTAATCCTTATTTCAATTTAAGCGACATTTCGGAGAAACCAAATATTCTTTTCTATATTTTTATCTTCATATTTAAAAGTGTAAAATTTTTAAACTCAAATTCTATTTTCCACGCCTTTCATAGTACACATCCACGCCTTTTACCACATTATTTCTCGCACCTGCCCCACCTTAAATTCACTCCCCTTTCCTCCTTTCCCTATTTCCCACCTTCTCTTTCCCCTCTCCCTTTCTTCTCTTTCCCTTTCCGCCCTCCTACACAATTCCAAATTTAGTCCCTCATTGTATCACGCTGTGCAATGTGAGTTATATTTATTATATTTTTGTGAGATCAATGCATTGCCTTTAAAATCTTTCCCTCACCAAAATTGGCTCTTATTACTCTCATTATGTCTTTACATTTCCGCATTCGAACTAGGAATTAAAATCAACCATAGTTCAGAACAATATGACCTTCAAATTGATCTCTTCGCCACCTCAAGAACTACTCAAGCATTTATCTTAAAGATACCATCTTCTGTCAACTGTGATTCTCAATTTTTGTAATACTGCATTCTCTTTTTTACATAACGAAACAACTAGCAGTTTGCATCTTAATCTGTCAAACGTACGATTATAAAATTTAACATCGAGTTATTTACTCATCTTCACATCAAGATTTTATAGACATTTTAAACCTAGTGTTTTATACTCAAGTGTTATATAGCTCCACACGAATTTTCGTCTTGAAATATCTTTATATCTTCTACGTTACTTGTTATTCATCTGTGCATTGCTCTTATCTTGTACCTATTGAACTATCGGCTGATGATGACCCAGATCTGGGGTCAAAACCGGCACCATTTGTAATCGACTTGTGATGTAACCTCCCATTACTAAGTGTTATTGTATTGAATAGGTGGGACCACAATATATTTTTAATTTAATTGTAACTTAATATCAGTTCAATACGGACAAACGTGAAATTCTTATCTTTCAACAAAATCCTTGACGAGAATGTGGATAGAATAGACTACGTTAGTTAGTGATAGAATAACAGTATACAACTAAGGACGGAAAAAAGAATGGAAGATTTCATCAAAGTTTATGCACCCCAAACTGGAAAGAGTGAAGAAAATGTAGAAGAATTCTTATAGATACTCGAGGAAGTAACCATCGACGTGGAAGTGACAGTCATGGGAGACCTCAAAGCGCAGGTTGAAAATGACAGAATTAGTAAAGAAGAAGTGGTTGGTTCATTTGGTTTATTGAGAAAGAAAGAGCGAGGGAGATATGTTGTCCCCTGTGGATGGGAGCAGTAGAATAACACCCACGGTATCACCAGCATGTCGCAAGAGGCGACTAAAAGGGGCCTCAGGGGCTCTGAACTTTGGAGCGTGGGTTGGCAACCACGGGGCCCTCAGCTGAGTCCTGACATTGCTTCCACTTACTTGTGCCAGGCTGCTCACTTTCATTTGTCCTATAAGACCTCCCTGGTCAACTCTTGTTCTGTTCTGACCCCGACGGTATTACGTATGGAGGCCTAGGGAGACTTTCTTTTTCATGCCCTTCGTGGCCCTTGTTTTCCTTCGGCCGAAATCTTCATTTTTCTAAATGTCGGATTCCTTCCATTGTTTCCCTCTGATTAGTGTTACATAGAGTACTCTTGCCTAGTTGTACTTCCTTTCAAAACATTAATCACCACCACCACCACCACCACCACCATCACCAGAAATGTAAAGCAGTTTTTACTTGTGCTTGTTTCATGCTGCACTCTACTGGATGATTATGAAGTGTTGCGTCACACAGACACTGGCACTCCTTCAGCATGGAACACCACGTACAGGCTCAAGCCAAACAGTATTTTGTACAGTGTCCTATGTTCGCAAACGGTGCCTGTGAGGTCTGACTCACACACTCAGACAAGCACCGCCAGAATACAGGTCAGTTTGTGTGATCATTCAAATTGCGGGCACTAAAACATATGCGTATATTTTCTTGAAATTTAATTTAATAGAAATTGTTCTTGTGGGGAAAAGGACCTCATTATTTCTTTTGTACTTAGTTGGTGACTTGGTATACAAGCTGCCACTGGTAAACATGACTAACTTACCTTCTAATTGAATACTATATTGTCTGTATGAATACAGGAGACAATCGAAATCAAGCCTTTTATCTGTGTGCACCAAAATTCCCAGGCAAAGGTCCAGATTTGAAACATTAAGTCTTGAGCATTTCTTATAGGTCATTCCATGTTAAGAAAACAGTACTGCTCTTATGACAACAGGGCTGCTCTGCTCAACAGTATCACATATATTTGCGAAGTTCAGTATTTAAGCGGAGGGAACTAAGCTGCACATTATTTTTATGGACTAAAGGGGCCGGGGGATTTACAGGGGCTAATTGTGGTTTTTTCCAGACTCAGAGGAAAACTAAGGCACATAAAATACCTCAGCAATGAAGTGTAAGGCAAAATGGGGGAGAAAATAGACAAATAAATTTTATGGGATCAAGGGATGATGGATGCATTTAATTGCATTTAATAAATTTCTCCAGGCAATGGGGGTACTACTGTGCTGTTGTATCGTAACAAAGCAAAGAAATTACTGTATTCATTATAAGAGAAATAATTCATACATGTAGGGTAATCACATAACACTCACTCAACACAATACAAGTAGGCCTCTGCACGGATATGAGGCCTAAAGGGGCACCCAACAAATAAATACTGTACACGACTTATTTACAAAATAAATCACAGTATTAATGTTAAAAAAGAAATCGGACAAGTAGGTTTATCTCATAACTCTCACTCAATACAAGACAATTACACACTGATTAAAGCCTAAAAATACACACGCAACAAATAAATACTGCTGATGGCTTAACTACAGAAGTGAGCTGCCGGCGGTTCAGAGAGTGAGGACTACACGATGCTTGTACCAAAGCAACATAGAATGAAGGAAGGAAAGGAAGCGATGACTGTTACCGCCATTGTGGTTCCTCCCTACGAATATATTTATGAAAAAGCAAATGTTATGTAGTTTATTTTAATAACTCGGGGCAAAAATGCCTCATACGCTTTGTCTGTCTTTCAATATACATAACAAAGTACAGCATAATATCTCTCAATCACGATTAATTACTGGTGTCCACGAAAGGGTGTGTTCACCCCTTGTAGGTCCATAAGAGCAACACTTGTTTTATTAACGTGGAATGAGCTATAGCAACACTGTGGTACCAAGTGAACCTGAGATCACATCTGCTAATTCACAGTAGACACAAAACAAACTATTCTGTATCAACACTTAACAAGTTTCTTTATTTAAATGAGACATTTAAATAACATATTTTCAATTGAGTGAAGTCCTTTGGCATACTAGGGGGCGTTAGTTTTTATGATAGAAATCATATCTAATTACCATGGTGAATAGCATGCATGGAAGGTTCATAGATGAAAATATGGACATCTCCTTAAAGTGATCGCTGGTATATAGGACATTTCGATTCATGAACAGTTAGCATCTTTAGAATTCCACGTGATGTGTTGAAGAACTCTTCTTGCGAACCTGAAGGTAAATCTTACGTCAACTGGCGTAAGGAGACAATTCGGTCTCGTATTCGGGAACCCAGTAACAGAGAGTATCCATGTCGTAAGTGGGGATGATAGTTACCTCTGAAAGTAGACAAAGCATTTTACAGACACTCATACAAAAGAATGCAGAGAATGAGTGGTTAGACTTGCTATATCCAGCTTTATCTGTTCTAAAGGACTGGAGCACTGTAATTCAGAGGTGGTCTAACAGTCATCTGGCAAGCCAGGATAGGTTAATTCTACATGGAAACTCTCAAGTGGTGGAAATACTGTCACAGATGCCTGATCCAATGAGTAGTCAGCGCAAAAAAAGAACAGAGTGGGAGAGGGAACCTTTAACTTTGATGTTACACATTTGGCATAGTCTTAAAGCAGAAAATGTGTCAAAATGGAACATATATTGTACTAGAAACAAAATGTTCAAAATATTCTTTTTTAAATAACAATAAAAATGTTGTCACCCAGGTGATGGACTCTCTATCAGTTGTTTACTTAGTCTATCCTTAAACGATTTTTTAAGAAGTTGGAAATTTAACAAATATTTCCCTTCGTAAATTTTTCCATTCCCTGTTTATTCTTCATTCCAATTTATCCTCTCGATTTCCAAGTTTACCTTCATACTATGGATTTCCCACTTTTAAAACCCCTTTCAAGCTTATTCTTCTACAAATAACATTTCACACCATCACTCCATTGACAGCTTAGTATAGCAGCTCCTTTCCTTACTTAGAAGTGTTTGACATGTTTGCAACATTTTCATAACATTGCGGTTATTTAGTGATCAACCAGAACAGGTCGTGCTGCTTTCCATCAAATCTTTTCTAGTTCTTGTATTAACAAATCTTGGTGTCAGTTCCCTACAATGGAACCACACTCTAGTTGGTTCTTACCAGAGACTTATATGCCTTCTCCTTTATAACTTTGCTATAACCCCAAAATACTCTCATAAACATTTGGAGATAACTGTAACGTTCATTTACAGTCCAGTTTAAGTTCTTTCCTCATCTTAACACCGAAGTACTCACAGTGATCCCCCTGAGGTACTTTCACCCCAACAACACAGTAATTGAAAGAAAGAGGAAACACCTGGCATTTAGTTAGTAGAACCAAAAATATTATTACTATTATTATTATTATTATTATTATTATTATTATTATTATTATTATTATTATTATTATTATTATTATTATTATTATTATTATTACTTGCAAAGCACAGTAGAGGATTGAAACAACAAGACCCACAGAATCAAGACACTCAAAAACGTAGACACCAGACTGCAGACCAAGTTCGACAAACAAACCATGGGAAGAGTGATTTCAGACGAGGAGTGAGAATCAAGTTACAAGAGAATAAAGACTTACTGGGCTGAGATAAAATAGAAAAATCCATTGTATAATTGTCTAAAGTGGTCCAATGAGGGCCATAAATTATAAAGTAAACAATAAATAAATAAATAATTATTTACTATACAAACTCTGTTCATGGCACCACGAATACAAATATATCATTTTTATTTTGCATCATTGCTATTTCCTTAGAGACTGTAAGATCAGATGTGGAGGGGAGAGGATACAAATGTGAGGATGTACTGGATCAGAAGATGTATCAGGACAGAAGGAGATGGCGGGCACTTGTGCACCACACTTGGGAAACTGGAGTTGGGAAATGATGATGATGATGATGATTATTGCTATTTCCTTGTTTTTTTAATATTTTGACAGCATTTTATTTGATTTTGCAACATTCCTTGGCCATTGTAACCTATTTTCACATTATATACCATCATAATATTGTCTGTTGACCATCTCACAATATTTTAATTTCTCTTTGCAATCGCTCACTATTCTGTAACTGAGGGAACAGTATAACAGTATAACCCATGTTAGGAGCGGCTGCAAGGGCATCTGTTCCCCATGTAACGGGACTGAATAATTGCTGGCAGCAGCTCTAAAATGCCTTTGGCATTGGTGACTATATCATAACAATAGCCGAAAATAAGTGGTGGTAATTATCAGCCTCGGAACAGGTTAGGGCGAAACCTGCTAAGAGCGGTTAATATTATGAACGTGGGAGTATTTAATTTAGAGAAATGAATTTCATTCTATGTGTCCTATTGAACTTTAATTAAACCAGATAAAATAATAACTGAGTTATTCCAACTTTTCTATACAAATTAAATAGTGTTTGCTAAATAAACATTTTAAGGGACTACTTTCAACCTATTTAAAGGTCATTTTCAGCCATATCGCGTGTAGAAAAAAGTATTTGAAACACAGTTGTTTTAAAGATGGTCTTAAAATATAGAATTTTGACACTATGAAAAATTGTTTGTAGAATTTCCTGAAAACACATTTGTTGTAAGAAATTAGTTCACTTACCTGTAGTAATATACGTGAAGAAGTCTTATAATATTCTTCATAGTATTCAAGAACGTGGATACAATATTCAAAATTCATTCATGATGAGATGTGGAAATGGGCATATTTGCATAGTGTTGTTGTGGTAGAGTAGAAGAAGTCTAATGATATTCTTCTTATCACTGTGGATCATAGATACACCTTAGAATAGTTCATAATCTTGATGAGATGTAGAATTGAGCATATATGCAAAGTATTGCTTAAGTAAGATGTGAGTTGAAGAAATATGTTATTGCAGTAGAAAGAAAATTCTATATAGTTGTGTATAAAGGAACCAATCTAAAAAATATTGAATGTATCCATGGAGATTAATGACATTACGAAATGAAAGTGAAAAGGCACTTGAAGATATGAATTAAGTTAAAGATTTTATATTCTTTGTATTAAAATAGTAGAATGAATTATAATTATAAGCTAATACAGATATAAAAGAAAGGATAAATAATATTAGAAAATTGTAGGAAGTATTAATGAAGTTTAAGGAATGTAGAGTATTAAATGAAAATAATGAAAGGAAGAAAAAATAAGTCAAAATGTATCTCATCTTACCTAACCAAGTGTTGGACTTATTAGTAAACTAACGTAGGCAATAAATTGCTCAAAATTCGAAGATTTACCTATCAACACAATGGAATTATTGCAGTGGAACTGCAGTAGTTATTACTGTCGCCTGGCTGAGTTACGTCAATGTATATCCGTCGAGGCGGCTTCCATAGTCTGTCTACAGGAATCTCGTTTGAGACCTGGACACGACACGACTATGAGAGCATATCGTATTTATTCCTGTTCCGAGGTATCTGTGGAACAGCAGAGGTGAAAGAAGGTGCGGGCTTGAATAGGTCTCAACTACAAAGTTCGAAAGATGATTTAAAATTTCAACAAAGGTTATATTTTCAAAACTTAACAATGGTGACATAGAATTTGAAAACTTAACAAGTCAACAACAAGCCAAAATCAGATACAAAGAATTTACAAGTGTTAGGGGATTGTTACAAGGTCAGGGCTTCGAGCCCCATAATCACAATCTTTGAGCTATTAGCCCAACTTTACCAAGGCACAAAATCGAACAAAGGGGCAGAAAACCCCATCATGCCAAGGAGCACTTGCTCCAAATTACAATGTTAAGCCTCCAAGAGGCACTCAGAAGTCAAATTTAGGAAAGAGCAGACCCGCTCTCAATTTTACAAGCCTATCAAAGGCCACAACAAACTTAACTCCTAACTGCCCTCAAGGCACACATATAATGGTAAAGGGGTACCTCGTACCCAATCTACTGGGCCTTCTCAGAAAGGAAAACAAAACGAGTTAAATAAATGGCCCAAAATACAAACTTGAATGGAGGCGATTACTTGCACTCCTACACTAAAGTTTTTGTTTTCAAACCTATGTGGCGCGAGGCCGAAACACAAGGGCTAATCCCAAGCTAAGGAGGTGACCCGTATGAGAAAACTTTAATATGTTAAGGAAGAGAAGAAACGGTTATAAAAACGTAGTCACCTCGTTTTCAAAATGAAGGGGAGTTCGAGAGGGTAAAGCACTCTCTATCCCCGCTTTACAGTAAAAGAGATTTATAGATTTTACATAGACAGAAAAGGAATTTACATTTCAAAAGGTAAGTTACATACTAAAGGTTTCGAACCCTCCCCGAGAGTTAAATTGCTGAGCTAGCAAGAAATGAAGATGTTAAACGGCCATTACCTTCTTGAAGAGCTGCTGCTTTAAGAAAGAGGCGCTTCCCGCCCCCTGTTACATAGCCACACACCGAGTCAGATGTTATACTAGTGGCCCCGAGACAAGAAAATCAGCAGTTTTATACCCTCGTGGAGAATTCGAGACCTTTCAAGAATGAGTAGACACACCCCTCAATTTTATTGGGTCGCTAAACGTTATACATCAACATCGAAAAAGAAAGACACTATTGGTCAAAAATTAATTAAAGAAATTCGGGATTGGCCAAGTTCAAAACTGGCGGACAGTATTATTGCCAACCCCAAAATTAAAAGAACAAAATTTAGTAAAGACAAAACTTCAAGAGAGTTCATTCCATTGCGCCAGAGTGTGTTACCATAGTTTTTTTTTTTTTTTTTTGGTAGAGACATCTGTTAGAGAATGTTCACACTTCTTGATCAATGAAAAACAGAAGCAAATCAAAACCACTCAGTGACCTCTTCTGATAACTAGTAGAGTTAGTTCAGTGGTTAAAGTTCTGGGTTTCTCCAGTAGAGAAGTTTCAATTGGCGCAAATTTTGAACTTGCGTCGCGTAGAGGTGTATCACCCGGTACAATTCCAAAGACAGAGTAGCTGTGGATGGCGCAGCAACTGGGGGCGTTTGTACCCTAGTTCGCTCCGACATTTTCAGCAAAAAAGTACCGCTCCGTACTGTAATGACAACGGTTTCCAACGTGTACATTACACCGGATTACGACCTTAAAATTCGTGCACTACAAGATCTGATCACTCAGTTGCCTCCTCCTTTCCTCAAGCTGGGAGACGTGAACGCCCGTAACTTACTATGGGGTTCTCCGTCTTGCTGTGCTAGGGGGAGGATGCTCGACCGAATGATCAACCTGTTTGATCTTTGCGTGCTTAATACAGGGGAACCGACACATTTCAGCAGAGCACATGGCACATTCTCCTGCTACGGTGGCAATTACACGACGACCTCTGTGATAGTGACCACTCCCCGATAATTCTATCTCTCTTGAATCAAAGACAGTCCGAAATACCCAAGTGCTGGTTACTTCGGCGGGCAAATTGTCTAGAAATTTTTAAACGCGCAGTGATGGCTGACGATATGCTGGAGCCTGTTGGTGACAACGTCTCTTCCATTACTACTGGAATATTGGCTGCTGCGGAGGAAATAATTCCTTTCTCATCCGGTATCCATCGCCGGAAACAAGTCCCATGGTGCACGGAGGAAATTGCAGCAGGCATACGCGATCGCCAACGGGGTTTTGAGCATTATCGTCAGATTCCTACGACGGATTATCATATCACATTTAATCGTCTGCGCGCGAAGTCCAGTTTCTTGATTCGAGAAAGTAAGAAAGCTACGTGGGAAAAGTATGTGTCATCCATCAAGGCACATACTCCGTCATCACAAGTATGGACAATACTCCGCCGTATGGTCGGAGTAAAAAATGTGCCCTCAGTACCCGGAATCTCCATAATGGAGATATAGTTACGATTCCTTCAGTCATTGCCGACCACATCTCGTCACATTTCACAGATACGTCCAGCTCTAGGAGATACGACTCTGCATTTCTTCCAATTAAGCGCGAAGCAGAGGCACACCATCTCACTTTTGCCTCTAGTGCTTCGCATCCATACAGCGTGTCCCTCACGGAGTGGGAGTTGTGGAGTGCACTCGCGCTATGCAGAGTTATGGCTCCTGGACCGGACAAAATCGAAAATCTCAAGCACATCCTCACCCTATTCAAGAGAATATGGATTGAGGGTGTGTTTCCATCTCAATGGCTCGAGGGAATTTTCATACCATTCCAAAGCCAGGTAAAGATCCAAAATGTCTGGTTAGTTATAGGCCAATATGCCTTACGAATGGCCTCTGCAAGCTATTTGAAAGGATGGTTAACCGGTGTCTTGTGTAGGCCATGGAAAAGGAGGGGTTTCTTATCTAACTACCAGTGTGGTTTTCGCACTCAACGGTCTGCCACTGATCACCTGGTGAGCGCCATTCAGGAGGCTTTTCTCCAGAATGAACACCTAGTCGCCGTGTTTTTTGACCTGGAGAAAGCTTACGACACTACCTGGCGATATGGGATTCTCTCCACTCTACACCAGTGGGGATTTCGCGGAAATTTCCAACGTTTATTGAGAACTTCATGTCCCTCCGTCTCTTTCGAGTCCGAGTAGAGAATGCATTTTCTCAATATTACGTTCAGGATAATGGAGTATCTCAGTGCTCTGTACTGAGGGTCACGCTGTTCGCAATCGCCATCAACGGCATAGTTGCCGCTGCTGGACCCGCAGTCGTGCCATCGCAGTATGTAGACGACTTACCCCTATATTACAGCTCCGGAAGGGTGGCGTTTGCTGAGAGTTAGCTACAGCAAGCTATTAACAGAGCCGACAGATGGGCCCTGCAACATGGTTTTCGACTTTCAGCAGCGAAAACCTCTGTTTTACACTTCTGTCGACCTCGGCTAGTGCATCCCGAACCAGAGCTCCGCTTGTGAAACAGTCTCTTGCCAGTGGTTTACAGCTGTAAATTCTTGGGTCTCAAATTTGATAAGAGACTTACGTGGCAGCCCCACATCCGTCAGTTGAAGGTTGCCTGCATGAAGAGATTAAACATGCTTAAGTTTCTCAGCGGCACTTCGTGGGGGGCTGACCGTGCGGTATTGCTACGATTTGACACGGGGACGGTCCTCTCTCGAATTCACTATGGAAGTGCGGCTAATGGCTCAGCATCAAAATCTACACTGAGCTTTTTAGACATTATTAACCATAGTGGAGTACGGCTGGCAACGGTTGTTTCTCGTAGTGGACCCATTCCCATCCTACTCGCTGAAGCGAGAGTTCCAACTTTACGGATAAGTAGGCAGCCGTTACTCCCCACGTACGCTGCCAAAATTCGTGTAATGCCGCTACATCCAACCTATCAATACATCAATCGTACCCAATACCACCAGCGGTGACTAGACCGGTCGAAGGCCACACGGCCGGTTGGATTTCGGATTGATAGCTTGTGTCATGAATTGAATATTGATATCGGTGGTTATCTTGAACAATCTCTTAGCGAGGTACCTCCGTGGTTGGTTCCGCGACCGGATATACGTCTAGATTTGCTCCGTGGACCCAAGGTGAACACGGATTCCTTCGCTTATCGGAGGTATTTCCAGGACTTCTTCACGGATGGTTCTAAAATCGGAGATAATGTTGGTTGTTCCTTCGTCACTGATGGTATGAGCACGAAGATTTCGCTTCCTAAAGTATGTAGCGTGTATACTGCAGAGCTTTACGCCATCTCAGAGGCTCAGTTTGCACTGCGTGACGAAGGAAGCCACTTTCTTTTCTGTACCTATTCGTTAAGCTCTCTGCAGTCTATTGAAACATGTTTCTCGCAACACCCACTGGTACAGCAGATACATGACCTTCTGGCCAGGTTAGGTGATGCTGGTACCAGAATCACTTTCGCGTGACTTCCAAGCCACGTTGTGATTGCGGGAAACGAACTTGCGTATAAAGCTGCAAAGGAAGTGTGCTTTTACCGCCAAGGCCAGTCAATGTACCTGCTAACGATATTTGTCCTCAGCTACGTCGAATCATCCTAATCGGAGTGGCTAGCTACCCGAATTCCCAACAAGTTGAGAGCAATTAGGAAGACAACTACCGTGTGACGGTCCTCTTTTCGACCTTCACGGAGAGAGGCCATAGTACTATGCATGCTGAGGATAGGTCATTTACGATCCACGCACTCTTATCTCCTAAAGAGGGAAGAAACCCCCAGTGTGTTCTTGTGGTGCCGACTTCACCGTGGCCCACATCAACACAGTGTGCGCCGATCTCTCTGGCCTAAGACGGAGCCTCGGCCTGCAGGAAACACTCGAACGCATACTAGCCGATGACGCGAATACTGCTGATCTCGTCATCCGCTTTATGTGCGACAGTGGACTTATCAAGTGTATATAACAAGTGTACTGTTACTCAGGGTACGTACGTTCCCTTTTGATCCGTTAGTAATTTTTTCGGTCTATTCTATAATAGTTTTTGTTTTATTTTGTACTGCGCTTCCAAAGTCCTTTGTTGAATAAATAATTTTGTTTTATATTTTAAATTTCTTTTCAAATAATTTGTTCAGGGAGGATGATTACCTCGGTGCACTCCCTCTTAAAACAAATATTACCACCACAACCACCACCATATCTGTTCATGGGACCACTATTACAAATTTATCATTTTTATTTTGCATTATTGCCATTTCCTTGTTTTTAGTATTTTGAAAGCATTTTCTAAGATTTTTCAGAATTTGTGGACATTTTACCATATTTTCACACTACATACCATCATAACAATATCTTTTGGCCATCTCACATTATTGTTAAGTTCTCTTTGCAATCGCTCACTATTCTGTTACTCAGGGAACAGCATAATAACATCATCTGCAAAAATCCTCATCGTTGATTCTAGTTCACTGCTCATAACATTTAATATAAGAGCAGGTAGCAGATATGGAACCTTTTTGGAGGCAACACTGCTCAGGGAGTCGCGCTCCTGCCTATGTGAGTTCCAGAGCACACTGGCCAGCGTGTAGCATCTGGTAAGTGTCTCAGCTCACGGTTACGAACGAAGACCTCAAGGGAATCTACAGCAGAGAACATGGACTCTGGAATGTTGGAGATTGAGGAAGAGCAGCCCAGTACTCGGGGACCAGTATGAGTAGAGTATTAATCAGCAGCGTTTGTTACCCATGTTAGGAGCGGCTGCAATGGCGTCTGTTCCCCATGTGATGGGTGGCCAGAATAATTGCTGGCAGTAGCTCTAAAATGCCTTTAGGTTTGGCGACTACATCATAACAATAGCCTAAAGTGAGTGGTGGTAATTAGCAACCTCCGAACAGGTTAGGGCCTAATGTTCTAAGAGCGGTTACTATTATGAGCGTGGGAGTAATTAATTTAGAGACATGAATTTCACTTTATGGGTCCTATTGAACTTTGATTAAAACAGATATAATAATAATAAGTGAGCTATTCCAACTTTTCAATACAAATTAAATTGTGTTTACTAAATAAACAATTTATGGGACTAGTTTCAACCTTCTCAAAGGTCATCTTCAGCCATATCGCGTATAGAACAAAGTACTTGAAACACAGTTGTTTTAAAGATGGTCTTAAAACATAGAATTTTGACATTATGAAAATTTGTTTATAGAATTTCCTGAAAGAACAATTTGTTGTAAGGAATTAGTTCACTTACCTGTAGTAATATACGAAAAGAAGTCATACAATATTCTTCGTAGTATTCATGAACGTGAATACAATTCAAAATTCACTCTTGATGTGATGTGGAAATGGGCAAATATACATAGTGTTGTTGTGGCAGAGTAGAAGAAGTCTTGTGATATTCTTCTCATCACTGTGAAGCATAGATACACTTTAGAATCATTCATAATCTTGATGAGATGTAGAATTGAGCATATATACAAAGTGTTGCGTAAGTAAGATGTGAGTTGAAGAAATATGTTATTGCAGTAGAAAGAAAATTATATATATATATATATATATATATATATATATATATATATATATATATATATTTGTATAAAGAAAACAGTGTAAAGTGTACTGAAGGTATCCATGGAGAATAATGACATAACGAAATGAAAGTGACAAGGCACTTGAAGATATGAATTATATTAAAGATTTTATGAATTATAGTTATCACCTAATGTAGATATAAAGAAAAGGAAGAATAAAATTGGAAAAATGCAGGAATTATTAATGAAGTTTAAAGAATTTAAAATATTAAATGTAAAGAATGAAAGGAAGAAAAAATAGGCAAAATATATCTCATCTTACGTAACCAAGTGTTGGACATATTAGAAATTAACGTAGGTACTTGGAAGCGAAAGACATAAAACACAGAGATTATAAGGAAAATGGAATAGAATTCGAGAGGGAAAGAAAATAAAATCATTTTAAAATAAAATTATGAGATGGGAAACAATACAAAGATGAGTAAAACTGAAAGTAATAAAGAAATGATTTGAAAGGTGAAATGTTGAGAATGGAAGAGAAAGGAATAAGCGAAACGTAAAATTAAATTATATTAAAAAAACAAAGTCTGCTTAATACAACTTCCATGAGGGGTGCGAGAGGAACGAGTTACGATAAGAAAAGGAAAAGGAAAATGGAAGAATCGAAAAGAGAAATGTAGAAATATTGTGACTACGACGAAAAAATCAGAGGAGTTCATTTATTTTGTGGAGAAAGAGAATGTTGCATTGATGGGACTGAGTGAGGTCAAGTGGAGGGGAAAGGGAGTGAAGAGGATGATTATAGGGTACACCCTATGCTGGAGTGGAGGAGGTGAGGCAAGGAATAGAGTGGGAGTGACTGTTAACAAAATGCACAATGTAAAAGTAACTTTTAGAACTAACAACAGGAATGTAGATATCTTAAATCACTCTACCTTGGTGAACAAACTAAAGTTTTTTCTAAATCCATGATTTACAGATTTAAATACAACAACGGCAGTTCTTCGTATGTTGGGCATACTGGGCGTAATTGTACTATCAGATATTCAGAACATTTTAACGCTTTAAATTTCAATAGATTTTCTGCAGTAGGGCAGCATATACATGGTTCTAAACATAATTTCACCAAAATAGAACAGGACAAGCAAATACTTGAAATAATAAACAAAGGCCCCCTACTATTATTTTGATCCTAATTTAAATTTAAGCGACATTTCAGTGAAAGCAAATATTCTTCCCGATATTTTTATCTTCATTTTTAAAAGTGTTAAATCTTTAAACTCAAATTTGATTTTCCACACATTTCATAGTACCCATCCACTCATTTTACCCATTACCTTTCCCACCTGCCCCACCTTAAATTCACTCCCCTTTCCTCCTTTACCTCCTTCCCATCTTCCCCTCTCCCTTTCTTCTCTTTCACTTTCCGACCTCTTACACAATTCGAAATTTAGCCCCTCCCTGTATCACGTTGTGCAAATTGAGTAATATTTATTATATTTTCGCGATCATTTCATTGCCTTTAAAATATTTCCCTCGCCTAAATTGGCTTTCATTACTCTGATTATGTCTTTATATTTCCCACGGTATCTCCTGTCTGTCGTAAGAGGCGACTAATAGAGGCCTCAGGGGTTCTGAACTTTGGAGTGTGCATTGGCGACCACGGGGCCCTCAGCTGAGTCCTGGCACGGCTTCTACTTACTTGTGCCGGGCTCCTTACTTTCATCTATCATACCCGACCTTCCTTGGTCAACTCTTGCTCTTTTCAGACCCCAACAGTATTACATAAAGAGGCCTAGGAAGTCTTTCACATTTACGCCCTTCGTGTCCCGTGTCTTCCTTCGGCCGACTCCTTCATTTTTCGAAGTGTCTGATCCCTTCCATTTTTCTCTCTGGTTAGTGTTATATAGAGGATGGTTGCCTAGTTGTACTTCCTCTTAAAACAATAATCGCCACCACCATCACCACCACTGGACCAAATGTGACTGAATAGGAGGCTATATTTCTTGAAAATGGATCTCTGAGAATTAGAGTAGGCGAAGCTTTATCTGACCCTGTAATAATTCAGAGGGGAATTCCTAAAGGCAGTATTACTGGACATTTATGTTTTCTTATACGTATAAGAAGTGGAATCAGAGAGAAGGTTTTTGCGGATAATGTTATTCTGTATTGAGTAAGAAATAAGTTACAAGATTGTGAGCAACTGCAAAATGACCTCGATAATGTCGTGAGATGTACAGTAGGCGATGGTATGATGATGAACGGAGTTAAAAGTCGGGTTGTCAATTTAACAAATAGGAAAGTCCTCTCAGTTTTACTTACTGTGTTGATGGGGTGAAAGTTCTTTGTGGGGATCATTGTATGTCTCTAGATATTAATATAAGAAAAGATCTTAATTAGGGTAATCACATAAATGGGATTGTAAATAATGGGTACAGATCTCTGCACATGGTTATGCGTGTGTAGTATGAGGGTTGTAGTAAGGGTGTAAGGGAGAGAGCATATAAGTCCCTGGTAAGACCCCAAATAGAGTATGGTTCCTGTGTATGGGACCCTCGTCAGGATTACTTTATTCAAGAACTGGAAAATATCCAAAGAAAAGCAGCTCAATTTGTTCTGCGGGTCAACAAAAGAGTAGCGTTGCAAAAATGTTGCAAAGTTTGGGCTGGGAAGACTTGGGAAGAAGGAGGCGAACTGCTCGACTAAGTGGTATGTAATATCAATAGAGTTGGTCCATTATTGGACATTATAAATTTTCCAGCTAACTCATTCCTGGTTGCCAGCGTTTCGCCCCAGTGTGCTAAGTTGGGCTCATCAGTTTGTGGACAATATTGGTATTATAAATTTACTCATTCGGAACAAATATTTCAGGTTTTCTATGGAAGTCAACATCTTTATCATAAGTCGTATGTTCCGTGTTGTTAGTGGAGTAGGGTGTTGAATGACGTTAGTAGACGAATAAATTCGTGTGGTGTCTTTAAAAGTAGGGAAGATCACTATATTAAATAAAGTTGGAATTCAAGGGGACAAACTGGGGTAAATTTTCGTTTATAGGAAGGGGATTTAGGGATTGGAATAACTTACCAATGGAGATGTTCAATAAATTTCCAATTTCTGTGAAATCATTTAAGAAAAGTCTAGGGAAACAACATATTGGGAATCTGCCACCAGGGCGACTGCCCTAATTGACGATCAGTATTGATTGATTGATTGATTGATTGATTGATTGATTGATTGATTGATTGATTGATTGATTGATTGATTGATTGATTGATTGATTGATTGATTGATTGATTGATTGATTGATTGATTGATTGATTGATTGATTGATTGATTGATTGATTGATTGATTGATTGATTGATTGATTGATTGATTGATTGATTGATTGATTGATTGATTGAAATCATTTATCATGGGAGTGTGGTGATATAAGTTCTCTGGAATTTTGTTCGTAGTATACCAGAACTCTTTGGACATGTGTGTGATGCTCACTGACTTGTGTTAATCTATTTTTTCTTTTTTGTTGCTATTTGCTTTACGTCGCACCGACACAGATAGGTCTAAAGGCGACGATGGGGTAGAAAAAGCCTAGGAAGTGGAAGCTGCCGTGGCCTTAATTAAGGTACAGCCCCGGCATTTGCTTGGTGTGAAAATGAGAAACCACGGAAAACCATCTTCAGGGCTGCCGACAGTGGGGCTTAAAACCACTATCTCCTGATTACTGGATACTGGGCGCACTTCAGCGACTGCAGCTATCGAGCTCGGTTTAATCTAATTCATCTCTTGTGTAACTGAGTTTCATATATTCAAGGTTATCCATATATATTTCAGCTAATAATCCGGAAGATGGAGCTCCCATTGGGAGGCTAATTTG
This sequence comes from Anabrus simplex, assembly GCF_040414725.1. Lineage (NCBI taxonomy): Eukaryota > Metazoa > Arthropoda > Insecta > Orthoptera > Tettigoniidae > Anabrus > Anabrus simplex. The sequence goes on from NC_090265.1 coordinate 699,250,186, forward strand.
GTGATAGATGTTGTTGTTATTAAACGTAAAGAATTTATTGTCCAATATATACTATAGTATGGTCATGAATTCATGTATTTCCTCTTTACTAAGCTGGCTATGTTTGTTTGAATTATTTTGGGCATACCAAAGCCAAAGAACACATCCATGGTATACACTTCTAGGCTAATTGTGTGGACGATATCTTCGCAATAATAGATCAACAAATAGCTAGATTTTCTTCCATACTCACCCATTTAAACTCAGCAGACCCTTACATAATTTGTACAAGTGAAACAGAAATAAATTCCACTATTAACTATTTAGATCTAAAAATCACAATGTAATGGGCCTCTTATTTATGACATTTATCAAATTCCTACCCAAACAAGCAATGTCATAAAATACAAGTCAGCTCATCCAGGTGCAAAGAAAAAGGCTACATTTTACAGTCTGCTCCATAGAACTATTAATATTCCACTATCTAAACAGAAATATAGGAAAGAATCGGAAATCATCTATAAAATAGTGCAATATAATGGATATAACAAATCATTAATTAATAAGAGCATTAATAAAATTAAGAACAAGTTCGCACCCACTCTCAATCAACCCAATAAGAAAAAGTTCTGTACCTAATTTACTATCAACAATGATAAGATATACCATATCACAAATATACTCAAGAAATCAACATAGCTTTTAGTACCAAACAAACAATTTCCAACCTAATTTTTAATACCGACACGATTAACACTTCCAACAAATTCCTAAGTTCAGGAGTTTGTAAATTAAATGTGCCAAATGTGATGCGAGTTACATTGGTCAGACAGGAAGGTAATTCCTGATCAGGTATCTAGAATATTTTAATGCCATGAGGTACGATAAATTTTCGGCAATGAGCCAACATATGGCCAATTTTCGACACTCTTTTCAAACTATAGAGGAAGACATGATTATTCTGTGTCGAGCCAACGAGAGTGAATTATTAAACTACCTTGAGAGTCTACACATTGACACAGGCCAAATAAATATTCCTACATATGATTGGAACGAGATGTCACAAAAAATTAAGTATTTTATTGGAAGTATTCAAAAATAATTTCAAACCATGTATCCCTTAACCTACTATCGCTCCACGTCACCTTCCCTATAACTAACCTCCGCCCTCTTACCCCGCCTCCTACCTCCTCTAACCTCTCACAACTCCACACTAGGTGCAGTTGTTCATTCCAAATCGTCGTTAAGTAGCCGGTCTACTACCAACCACATCACAACACAGCAATCCCCGGTCCATAAGGTAAGACAACCTTCTCTCTTTTCACAGTTTGAAGTCAATACCTCAATTCGCCATGACTTCTAATATATGTTCTTCTTCTTATAGGTTCCATTCTATGGAACAACGATTTTATAGCTCTTAGAGGGATAACATCCACAACATCAACCTTGGTCCGTTCTAAACTGCTCTAAGACCAACATACATATAAGATTCAACAAAATTCCATTATTTATCTACAAAAACTAGAACTTTAAAGCAATATTTACGTATAATGATGAGAAATATGCAAAAAAAAAAAATCCACAAAAGAAGATCGCAATGAGAGAACATAACTCTTGAATTAAATTTTTCACACAAATTTCCTTATATTTTCATTGTTTTGTAACATTTTTATGTACTAATGATGATTCAAAGGGTCGAAACATGTCTATGCTTTAAGGAGACCTTGTAGGTAACAAATGTTCCATTTAATTCAATGCTAAAAGTGAACATATTTAGGTACACCCTGTAGACAATATAACCATTACATTACCTTTAAAAAATTAATGGATAAATAATACCATGCATATTTAGTACATTTGCACTAATGAGGTCTGAGAAATAAAATAATAATTAGGTGAAACGTTTCTTTTCAAAAAAATCGAAATTTTCAATGCTCTTCACACAAGTATTTAAACTCCTACACAACATATTGACCTAAATTTGTATCACTTTCATTATTTGGGTATGGGAAGTAAGTTCAGTAAGTTTCATGGTTATAGCTCTCTTGCTTTTCAAGAAATATGTACCCATAATTGAAAAAGTCACTTTTCTTGTAATTTCAATTTAAATTTTTTAAATTCTTTTTGTCTTCATAATTAGAACAATCATGCCCCATAATCTGGATCATCTGCATCATTAGCCCTCTTCCTTTTAGTGTTCCCCTGATGCTTTCTGGTATCTTGCCAAGTAACGTTGGTTCGTTTCCCAGCCTTGATCACTCCCTGCTGGTCTATATCTTTGAGCGTTGATTGTGTGTTGACACCTCGTTCAATACCTAACAGCTTTAAGACTTTCTTCTTGCCGGATACTCCTTCATTTAATCACAAAACTGCATCGTAAACATCAAATTTCATTGTTTCCAATCCCACAAGCACATATTTTGGTACAGTAATCTTGTCCATATTACAGAATTGAAACATTCATTTGGATTCTGTGTGGCACCATGCAAGCATTATTTTAGGAGATCCGGCTTGTTTAGTTCTCTTTAAATAGGCTTTATTGCCTCCATTATTGGACCCGGTAAGGGACGTTTTAGTTGTCATAGATGCTTCATTCCTTTTCATTTTATCAGAACCTGCACAATATATATGTAGTTCAACTTTTTCTTGGAAGCACTTGGTTTGTCTTGGAGTTTAGGTTCACTTTTGCACTTACAGTTTCTTATTTCGGTAATAGTTCCTTTAGACTCACTACACTAACTTATGTTAGTGGTGTACTGATTACCTCTAAATTTAGCTTTGGGGAGAACTTCTTTATCCTAGGCATTGTAAGATCTATATTTTTAACACAATTTAACACATGCACACAAGTTACAAACAAGCTGAGAACTGACATGTATTCCCGCCCAAACTCTCTATCCAGAGAATAAACAAGGAAACTGCACATACAGTACTGCCAATACACGTGTTTAAATACTGCCATTGTGAGAAATATGCTTATGTGACACTGCTTTACAGAGACCTATGTCCTTTAGTTTCGGCATGTATAAAAGGGGCGTGGCATCCATTGTGCACTATGGCACAAACTAATTTATATTTCAAAAACTAACAGTCCGATCTTCATGAAACAATCTAAGACTTGTTCAGAAAAGTGTGCGTAATTAAAGTAAACAATGAAATAAATATCCCAAATTTGACCCCATTAGGCTACAAGGTCCCCTTAAACTATCTATGTGTTAATTTCATCCATAGATTGTCTTTTTTTCATCTACTGATATTTATTATCTTTAATCATTAGGTAATTTTTCTTTGTCCATTCGAAGAGTATGTAGAAGCCTACCTAAAGCCTTTCTTGATTAGGTGATATCAGTGTCATATCATGTGCATGTTTATATACATTTTTGATCATGATGATGATGATGATGAAACTCAAGTGGTGTAAGCTGGGATTAAGACATGGGCTACCATTCAACTTAGGTTACCCATTTCGATGGTTGGTTTAGTGAACGTCAGCCTTCAGCATTTTGAGCTGCAGCCAGTTGCCAATGGAGAAGACTGCTGCGTTGTCAAGGATACTGCCCTCAACCCCTGATCAGTGGAGACCCCCTGTCGGTGGGGGCGGTAGAATGCCATGCCTGTAGTAAGAGGCGACTGAAAGAGGCCTCAGGGGCTCTGCAATTTTTAGCGTGGGTTGGATACCACGAGCCCCTTAGCTGAGTAATGGCATTGCTTCCACTTACTTGTGACTAGCTCCCGACTTTCTTCTATCATATCTAACCTTCCTCGGTCAACACTTTTTCTTTTCTGACCCCGGCAGTATTACGTATGGAGGCCAAGGGTATCATTCATTTTCACGCCCTCCGTGGCCCTTCTCTTCCTTTGGCCATGGTAGCCTAAGGTTTAGCAAATGAAAGTCCTGCTCTGTGGCTAAATGGATAGAACGCTTGCCTTTGGTCCGATGGCCCCGGTTCAGTTTCCAAAATCAACCCCCTAATACTGTTAATTCCATGGCTTAGGGACTGAGTTTTTATGACGTCTTCGCCATTCTCTTTATCCCCCTTACGTAAACACCAAGCCTATATGGATGCCATGCCCCAATATTATTATTATTATTATTATTATTATTATTATTATTATTATTATTATTATTATTATTATTATTATTATTATTATTATTTTCGGCTCCAAGGCTAAATAGTTACTGTGCTGGCCTTTGGTCACAGGGGTCCTGGGTTCGATTCCTGACAGGGTCGGGAATTTTAAACATCATTTGTTAATTTCACCGGCACAGGGGCTGGGTGAATGTGTCCTCTTCATTATCATTTCATACACACCAGGACGCGCAGGTCCCCTACGGGAGTCAAATCAAAGGACCTGCACTTGGCGAGCCGAACAAGTCCTCGGACACCCCTGGCACTGAAAGCCATACGCCATTTCATTTGTATTATTATTATAATTATTAATAGTAGTAATAAATAATGTTATCATTTTACAGCAGTCGTACCCATCGTTCACTGGTTAATTAGCTTCCTCCGAAGATCAGTGGTGGTGTCCAAACCATGATCAGGGGCTCGATTCCAACCAACAAAATAAAACATTCAACTTGAAAGATTGCATTTCTACCAATAAAAAAATTATATATATCGATACTCTAAAAGCAGCCCTGCAGTTTTCCAACAAGGATGTGGAAGTAAACGGGAGTGAGGAATTCCCACCCTCTCTTATCTATATCATTTAGTCAGAAATATGAGATGAGGAAGTATATACGATAAGTAACGCATGGTTGATAGCAGTGGCGATCTGACGGACCGAAGCCTAGCACACCCATCCTCCGCCCGTCCCCGCTCCAATACGATATCCAGCAGCAAGCCGCGCATTGTGTGTCGAGTGGAGAGGGGCTACATTATCAGGCTCCGGTGCCTTGCTCTCAGAAATATGTGCGACGTTTTTTCTCACTGCTTCCAAGTCCTGCAAAAGGAACAATGTGTCAAATGTTTACAATACAATCTCCTTTAGACTTCCATTATTCTCAATTGAGATTAGGGTTTCACTGATAGCATTGCTAGCCCTCAGTATAGACACTGAAGAAGCTTGTGTTTAAATGGGCCAAACATCTAGATCATCGGTCCCATATATATCTTGTCCTGTTCTGTTGGCGCCCCTGCGAACATATCATGGATTACAAAATTGAATAATAACCGGTATAGCGGTATAGCCCCTTGAAGTATACTCACTGATTTTAGCATAGGTCTGGAAATCGTAATGTATTTTATAGTTAAATAGTTCTTTGATAGGATATTTCTCAGTAAATGAATAATGTACGATTGTATGCCTATGTCCTGTAGTTTGGATATTAGTGTACAAGAAGTCAAAAGCTTTAGATATATCTACAAATAAAACCATCAACTAACCTCGGGGATGCCTAAGTGATTCTCCTTTTGGTCCTGTAGAGATTTTCCTGCATAAACGGTAGAACTGCCTGTGCGAAAACCAAATTGCTCTTCAGAAATTTTTGAATCGGCAATTGAATCTTTTCGTTTCACAAGGAGTTTCATCAAGATCTTGAAGAGCACACTTTTCAAAGCTATACCTTGAAGTGAACTAGGGTCACTGGAGTCACCTTTCCCTTTATACAACACTTTAAGTGAAGCATTCTTCCATCTTTCTGGTATGGTTCCTATGAGTAAGAGATTGATTCAGCAGATTGTTATCACATCTTTCAGAATGTAATCAATCAATGTAATAAGTCACTACTGATCTGCATTATAGGCAGTCGCCCAGGTGGCAGATTCCGTATCGTATGTTTTCCTAGCCTTTTCTTAAATGACTTCAAAGAAATTGGAAATTTATTGAACATCTGCCTTAGGAAGTTATTCCAATCCCTAACTCCCCTTCATATAAAGGTATATTTGTCCCAGTTTGTCCGCTTGAATTCCAACTTTATTTCATATCGTGATCATTCCTACTTTTAAAGTCACCACTCAGATGTATTCCCCCCAATGGCTCTGAAATTTGTACCGTGGGTTGGCGACAACGGGGCCCTTAGCTGAGTACTGTCATTGCTTCCACTTACTTGTGCCAGGCTCCTCACTTTCTTCTATCATATTTGACCTTCCTTGGTCAACACTTGTTCTTTTCTGACCCCGACGGTATTACGTATGGAGGCCAAGGGAATCTTTCATATTCACGCCCTTCGTGGACCTTGTCTTCCTTTGGCCATGGTAGCCTAAGGTTTAGCAAATGAAAGTCCGGCTTTGTGGCTAAATGGATACAAAGTTTGCCTTTGGTCCGATGGCCCTGGTTCAGTTTCCAGAATCAACCACCTCAAACTGTTAATTCAATGGCTTGAGGACTGAGTTTTTATGACGTCTTCGCCATTCATTTTATCCCCATTATGTAAACACCAAGCCTATATGGATGCCATGCGCCATTATTACTATTATTATTATTATTATTAGCATTATTATTATTATGGCCGGCTCCAAAGCTAAATGGTTAGTGTGCTGGCATTTGGTCACCAAGTCCCGTGTTCGATTCCTGCCAGGGTCGGGAGTTTTAAACTTCATTTGTTAATTTCACTGGCACGGGGGCTGGGTGTATGTGTCCTCTTAATTATCATTTCATACTCACCAGGACGCGCAGGTCGCCTACGAGAGTCAAATCAAAGGCCCTGCACCTGGCGAGCCGAACATGTCCTCGGACACCACTGGCACTAAAAGCCAAACGCCGTTTCATTTGTATTATTATTATTATTATTATTATTATTATTATTATTATTATTATTATTATTATTATTTTACAGCAGTCGTACCCATCGTTCACTGGTTAATTAGCTTCCTAGGGAGATCAGTGGTGGTGTCCAAACCATGATCAGGGGCTCGATTCCAACCAACAAAATAAAACACTAAACCTGAAACATAGCATTTCTACCAATAAAAATAAAACTATATCGGTACTCTAACAGCAGCCCTGCAGTCTTCCTATAAGGATGCGGAAGTAAACGGGAGTGAGGAATTCCCACACTCTCTTATCTATATCATTAAGTCAGAAACACGAGATGAGGAAATACATTTGATGAGTAAAGCATGGTTGATAGCAGTTGGGATCTGACGGACCGAAGCCTAGCACACCTATCCTCCGCCGCTCCCCGCTCCTAACCTATATCCAGCAGCAAGCCGTGCATTCTGAGTTGAGTGGAGAGGGGCTGCAATATCAGTCTTAGGTGCCTTGCTCTCAGAAATATGTGCGACGTATTTTCTCACTGCTTCCAAGTTCTGTCAATCAACACTGTGCCAAATGCTTACATTACAATGTGCTTTAGACTTCCATTATTCTTAACTGAGATTTGGGCTTCATTGAGAGCCTTGATAGCCCTCAGTATAGCCACTGATGAAGCTTGTGTTAAACGGGCCTAGCATCTAGATCATCGCTCCCACATATATCTTGGTCCTGTTCTGTTCGCGTCTCTGTGAACATATCATGGATTACAGTACGACTCGTTGACTGAACGGTCAGCGTACTGGCCTTCGGTTCAGAGAGACCTGGGTTCGATACCTGGCCGGGCCGGGGACTTTCATCTTAATTGGTTAATTCCAATGGCACGGGGGCTGCGAGTATGTTTTGTTTTCATCACCATTTCATCCTCATCATGACGCGCAGCTCGCCTACGGGCGTCAAATAGAAAGACCTGCACCTGGCGAGCCGAACCCGTTCTGGGATATTCCGGCACTAAAAGCCATAGGACATTTCATTTCATGGATTACAACATTGAATAATAACCGGTTTAACGAGCCCCCTTGAAGTATACTCACTGATTTTAGCAAAGGTATTTTATAATTTATAGTTAAATACTTCTTTGATAGGATATTTCTCACTAACAATAATGTACGATTGTACCCCTATGTCCTGTAATTTGGATGGTAGTGTACATGAAGTCAATAGCTTTAGATAGATCTACAAATAAAACGAACAACTTACCTCGGTGATGTCTGAATGATTCTCCTTTTGGTCCTGTAGAGATTTTCCTGCATAAATGGTAGAACTGCCTGTGCGAAAACCAAATTGCTCTTCAGATATTTTTGAATCGGCAGTTGAATCTATTCGTTTCACAAGGAGTTTCATCAAGATCTTGAAGAGCACACATTTCAAAGCTGTACCTCGATACGAACTAGTGTCACTGGAGTCACCTTTCCCTTTATACATCACTTTGAGTGAAGCATTCTTCCATCTTTCTGGTATGGTTCCTATGAGTAAGAGATTGATTCAGCAGATTGTTATCACATCTTTCAGAATGTAATCAATCAATGTAATAAATCACTACTGATCTGCAGTATAGGCAGTCGCCCAGATGGCAGACTCCCTATCTGATGTTTTCCTAGCCTTTTCTTAAATGACTTCAAAGAAATTGGAATTTTATTGAACATTTGCCTTAGGAAGTTATTCCAATCCCTACCTCTCCTTCCTATAAACGTATATTTGTCCCAGTTTGTCCCCTTGCATTCAAACTTTATTTCATATTGTGATCACTCCTACTTTTTTAAATTAACCACTCAGATGAATTCGCCCCAAGGGCTCTGAAATTTGTGGCGTGGGTTGGCGACAACGGGGCCCTTAGCTGATTACCGTCATTTCTTCCACTTACTTCTGCCACGCTCCTCACTTTCTTCTATCATATTTGACCTTCCTTGGTCAACATTTGTTCTTTTCTGACCCCGACGGTATTACGCATGGATTCCAAAAGAATCTTTCATTTTCACGCTCTTCGTGGCCCTTCTCTTCCTTTGGCCATAGTAGCCTAAGGTTTAGCAAATGAAAGTCCGGCTTTGTGGCTAAATGGATAGAAGGTTTGCCTTTAGTCCGATGGCCCCGGTTCAGTTTCCAGGATCAACCCCCTCATACTGTTAATTCCATGGCTTGGGGAACGAGTTTTGTTTGACGTCTTCGCCATTCATTTTATCCCCATTATGTAAACACCAAGCCTATATTATTATGATGATGATGATGATGATCATTATTATTATTATTATTATTATTATTATTATTATTATTATTATTATTATTATTATTATTATTATTATGATTATTATTATTATGTCCCGCTCCAAGGCTACAAGTTTCGTGTGCTGGCCTTCGGTCACAGGGGTCCCGTGTCTGAATCCTGGCAGGGTCGGGAATTTTAAACATCATTTGTTGATTTCACTCGCACGGGGCTGGTTCAATGTGTCCTCTTAATTATCATTTCATATTCACCGACGCGCATATCGCCTACGGGCGTCATATCAAAAGGACCTGCACTTGGCGACCCGAACATGTCCTCGGACACCGCTGGCACTGAAAGCCATACGCTGTTTCATTTGTATTATTATTATTATTATTATTAACAAGGATGTGAAAGTAAACGGGCGTGAGGAATTCCCACACTCTCCTATCTATATAATTAAGTCAGAAATATGAGATGAGGAAGTATATTCGATGAGTAAAGCATGGTTGATAGCAGTTGGGATCTGACGAACCGAAGCCTAGCACACCTATCCTCCGCCGGTCACCGCTCCTATCCGATATCCAGCTGCAAGCCGCGCATTGTGAGTCGAGTGGAGAGGGGCTGCAATATCAGTCTCCGGTGCCTTGCTCTCAGAAATACGCGTGACGTATTTTCTCACTGTTTCCAAGTTCTGTAAATGGAACAGCGTGTCAAATGCTTACATTACAACGTGCTTTAGACTTCCATTATTAATTGAGATTTGGGCTTCATTGATAGCCTTGATAGCCCTTAGTATAGCCACTGATGAAGCTTGTGTGAACGGGCCTAACATCTAGATCATACTTCCCACATATAATTTTGTCCTGTTCTGTTCGCGTTTCTGTGAACATATCATAGAATACAAAATTGAATAATAACCGGTTTAACGGGCCCCCTTGAAATATACTCACTAATTGTAGCAAAGGTCTGGAAATCGTAATGTGTTTTATAGTTAAATAGTTCTATGATAAGATATTTCTCAACAACTGAATAATGTACGATTGTACTCTATGTCCTGTAGTTTGGATATTAGTGTACATAAAGTCAAAAGCTTTAGATAGATCTACAAATATAACGAACAACTTACCTCGGGGATGTCTAAGTGGATCTCCTTTTGGTCCCTTAGAGATTTTCCTGCATAAATGCTAGAACTGCCGGTGCGAAAACCAAATTGCTCTTCAGATATTTTTGAATCAGCAGTAAAATCTATTCGTTTCACAAGGAGTTTCATCAAGATCTGGAAGAGCACACATTTCAAAGCTATACCTCGATGCGAACTAGGGTCACTGGAGTCACCTTTCTCTTTATACAACACTTTGAGTGAAGCATTCTTCCATCTTTCTGGTATGGTTCCTATGAGTAAGAGATTGATTCAGCAGATTGTTATCACAGCTTCCAGAATTTAATCAATCAATGTAATAAATCACTACTGATCTGCATAATAGGCAGACGCCCAGCTGGCAGATCCCTATCTAATATTTTCCTAGCCTTTTCTTATATGACTTTAAAGAAATTGGAAATTTATTGAACATCTGTCTTAGGAAGTTATTCCAATCCTAAACTCCCCTTCCTACAAACGTATATTTGTCCCAGTTTGTCCCCTTGAATTCCAACTTTATTTCATATTGTGATCATTCCTACTTTTAAAGTCACCACTCAGATGTATTCGCCCCAACTGCTCTGAAATTTGTAGCGTGGGTTGGCGACAACCTGTCCCTTAGTTGAGAGTACTGTCATTGCTTCCACTTGTGCCATGCTCCTCACTTTCTTCTATCATATTTGACCTTCCTTGGTCAACATTTGTTCTTTTCTGACCCCGACGGTATTACGTATGGAGGCCAAGGGAATCTTTCATTTTCACGCCCTTCGTGGCCCATGTCTTCCTATGGCCATGGTAGCCTAAGGTTTAGCAAATGAAAGTCCGGCTTTGTGGCTAAATGGATAGAACGTTTGCCTTTAGTCCGATGGCCCCGGTTCAGTTTCCAGAATCAACCCCCTCATACTGTTTATTCCATGGCTTGGGGACTGAGTTTTTATGACGTCCTCGTCATTCATTTTATCCCCATTATGTAAAGACAAAGCCTATATGAATGCCATGCCACATTATTATAATAATAATTATTATTATTATTAGCAGTATTATTATTGCCGGCTCCAAGGCTAAATGATTAGTGTGCTGGCCTTTATTCACAGGGTCCCGGGTTGGATTCCCGCCAGGGTCGGGAATTTTAAACATCATTTGTTAATTTCACTCGCACGGGGGCTAGGTATATGTGTCCTCTTCATTATCATTTCATATTCACCAGGACGCGCAAGTCGCCTACGGGAGTGCAATCAAAGCACCTGCGCTTGGCGAGCCGAACATGTCCTCGGACACCCCTCGCACTGAAAGCCATATGCCGTTTCATTTGTATTATTATTATTGTTATGATTATTATTATTATTATTATTTTGGAAGGTGCCTCTAGGAGGCTTGACGATATTAAGCGGGAGCAAGAGCTCCATGTAATAAAGGGTTTTCAACCCTTTGGTAATTTGTGGTTGTGAGCTGAGAGCTCAAACTTTGGGGACCGTAGCCCAGAATTTGTAAAGTTGTATTGAACCTGATTTTCTTTGTTATTTCCCCTAGTGGAATCTGGTTAAATTTTTCTCTAATTTTGGACTTCTTGACCGTGTACCTGATTTAACTGGTTGTTATTTGTTGTACGCTCAAAATTCTATGCCACTATTTTTAAGTTTTGAAAATATTATTATTATTATTATTATTATTATTATTATTATTATTATTATTATTATTATTATTATTTTACTGCAGTCGTATCCATCGTTCACTTTTTAATTAGCTTCCTAGGGAGATCAGTGGTGGTGTCCAAACCATGATCAGGTTCTCGATTCCAACCAACAAAATAAAAAAACTAAACATGAAAGATGGCATTTCTGCCAATAAAAATAAAACTATATCGGTACTCTAACAGCAGCCCTGCAGTCTTCCTACAAGGATGTGGAAGTAAACGGGAGTGAGGAATTCCCACACTCTCCTATCTATATCATTAAGTCAGAAATATGAGATGAGGAAGTATATTCGATGAGTAAAGCACAGTTGATAGCAGTGGCGATCTGACGGACCGAAGCCTAGCTCACCTATCCTCCGCCGGTCACCGCTCCTATCCGATAGCCAGCTGCAAGCCGCGCATTGTGTGTCGAGCGGAGAGGGGCTGCAATATCAGTCTCCGGTGCCTTGCTCTCAGAAATATACGCGACGTTTTTTCTCACTGCTTCCAAGTTCTGTAAATGGAACAGTGTGTCAAATGCTTACATTGCAATGTGCTTTAGACTTCCATTATTCTCAATTGAGATTTAGGCTTCACTGATAGCCTTGATAGCCCTCAGTATAGCCACTGATGAAGCTTGTGTTTAAACGGGCCTAACATCTAGATCATCTTTCCCACATATATGTTTGTCCTGTTCTGTTCGCGTCTCTGTGAACATATCATGGATTACAGTCCGACTCGTTGGCTGAACGGTCAGCGTACTGGCCTTCGGTTCAGAGGGTCCCGGGTTCCATACCTGGCGGGGCCGGGGACTTTAACCTTAATTGGTTAATTGCAATGGCACGGGGCTGGGTGTATGTGTTGTCTTCATCATCATTTCATCCTCATCATAACGCGCAGCTTGCCTACGGGCGTCAAATAGAAAGACCTGCACCTGGCGAGCCGAACCCGTTCTGGGATATCCCGGCACTAAAAGCCATACGACATTTCATTTCATGGATTACAAAATTGAATAATAACCGGTTTAACGAGCCCTCTTAAAGTATACTCACTGATTTTAGCAAAAGTATGGAAATCGTAATGTATTTTATAGCTAAATAGTACTTTGATGGGATATTTCTCAGTAACTGAATAATGTACGATTGTGTCCCTATGTCCTCTAATTTGGATGGTAGTGTACATGAAGTCAAAAGCTTTAGATAGATCTACAAATAAAACGAACAACTTACCTCGGGGATGTCTAAGTGATTCTCCTTTTGGTCCTGTAGATATTTTCCTAAATAAATTGTAGAACTGCCTGTGCTAAACCCAAATTGCTCTTCAGAAATTTTTGAATCGGCAGTAGAATCTATTCGTTTCACAAGGAGTTTCATCAAGATCTTGAAGAGCACACATTTCAAAGCTGTACCTCGACACGAACTAGTGTCACTGGAGTCACCTTTCCCTTTACACAACACTTTGAGTGAAGCATTCTTCCATCTTTCTGGTATGGTTCCTATGAGTAAGAGATTGATTCAGCAGATTGTTATCACATCTTTCAGAATGTAATCAATCAATGTAATAAATCACTACTGATCTGCATTTTAGGCAGTCGCCCAGGTAGCAGATTCCCTATCTGATGTTTTCCTAGCCTTTTCTTAAATGACTTCAAAGAAATTGGATATTTATTGTACATCTGCCTTAGGAAATTATTCCAATCCCTAACTCCCCTTCCTATAAACGTATATTTGTCCCAGTTTGTCTCCTTGAATTCCAACTTTATTTCATATCGTGATCATTCCTACTTTTAAAGTTACCACTCAGATGTATTCGCCCCAAAGGCTCTGAAATTTGTAGCGTGTGTTGGCGACAACGGGGCCCTTAGCTGAGTACTGTAATTTCTTCCACTTACTTGTGCCAGTCTGCTCACTTTCTTCTATCATATTTGACCTTCCTTGGTCAACATTTGTTCTTTTCTGACCCCGATGGTATTACGTATGGATGCCAAGGGAATCTTTAATTTTCACGCTCTTCGTGGCCCTTCTCTTCCTTTGGCTATGGTAGCCGAAGGTTTAGCAAATGAAAGTCCGGCATTGTGGCTAAATGGACAGAAAGTTTGCCTTTGGTCCGATGGCCCCGGTTCAGTTTCCAGAATTAACCCCCTCATACTGTTATTTCCATGGCTTGGGGACTGAGTTTTTATGACGTCTTCGCCATTCATTTCATCCCCATTATGTAAACGCCAAGCCTATATGGATGCCATGCCCCATTATTATTATTATTATTATTATTATTATTATTATTATTATTATTAATATCGTTATTATTATTATTATTATTATTATTATTATCAGTGCTATTATGGCCGGCTCCAAGGCTAAATGGTTAGTGTGCTGGCCTTTGTCCACAGGGTCCCGGGTTCGATTCCTGCCAGGGTCGGGAATTTTAAACATCATTTTTTAATTTCACTCGCACTGGGGCTGGGGTAGGTGTCCTCTTCATTATCATTTCGTATTCACCAGGACGCGCAGGTCGCCTACGAGGGTCAAAACAAAGCACCAGCACTTGGCGAGCCGAACAAGTCCTCGGACATCCCTGGCACTGAAAGCCATACGTCGTTTCATTTGTATTATTATTATTATTATTATTATTATTATTATTATTATTATTATTATTATTATTTTACAGCAGTCGTACCCATCGTTCACTGGTTAATTAGCTTCCTAGGGAGATCAGTGGTGGTGTCCAAACCATGATCAGGGGCTCGATTCCGACCAACAAATTCAAAATAAAAAACCTAAACCTGAAAGATGGCATTTCTACCAATAAAAATAAAGCTATATCGGTACTCTAACAGCAGCCCTGTAGTCTTCCTATAAGGATGTGGAAGTAAACGGGAGTGAGGAATTCCCACACTCTCCTATCTACATCATTAAGTCAGAAATATGAGATGAGGAAGTATATTCGATGAGTAAAGCATGGTTGATAGCAGTGGCGATCTGACGAACCGAAGCCTAGCACACCTATCCTCCGCCGGTTACCGCTCCTATCCGATATCCAGCTGCAAGCCGTGCATTGTGAGTCGAGGGGAGAGGGGCTGCAATATCAGTCTCCGGTGCCTTGCTCTCAGAAATATACGCGACGTTTTATTTCTCACTGCTTCCAAGTTCTGTAAATTGAACAGTGTGTCAAATGCTTACATTACAATGTGCTTTAGACTTCCATTATGGGCTTCATTGATAGCCTTGATAGCCCTCAGTATAGCCACTATGTAGCTTGTGTTTAAACGGGCCTAACATCTACATCATCTTTCCCACATATATTTTTGTCCTGTTCTGTTCGCGTCTCTGAGAACATATAATGGATTACAAAATTGAATAATATCCGGTTTAACGGGCCCCCTTGAAGTATACTCACTAATTTTAGCATAGGTTGGAAATCATAATGTAATTTGTAGTTAAATAGGTCTTTGATAGGATATTTCTCAGTAACTGAATAATGTACGATTGTATCCCTATGTCCTGTAGTTTGGATAGTAGTGTACATGAAGTCAAAAGCTTTAGATAGATCTACAAATAAAACGAACAACTTACCTCGGGGATGTCTAAGTTATTCTCCTTTTGGTCCTGCAGAGATTTTCCTGCATAAATGGTAGAACTGCCTGTGCGAAAACCAAATTTATCTCAGATATTTTTTAATCGGCAGTTGAATCTATTCGTTTCACAAGGAGTTTCATCAAGATCTGAAAGAGCACACATTTCAAAGCTATACCTCGATGCGAACTAGGGTCACTGGGGTCACCTTTCCCTTTATATAACACTTTGAGTGAAGTATTCTTCCATCTTTCTGGTATGGTTCCTATGAGTAAGACATTGATTCAGCAGATTGTTATCACATCTTTCAGAATGTAATCAATCAATGTAATAAATCACTACTGATCTACATTATAGGCAATCGCCCAGGTGGCAGATTCCCTGTCTGATGTTTTCCTAGACTTTCCTTAAATGACTTCAAAGAAATTGGAAATTTATTGAACATCTGCCTTAGGAAGTTATTCCAATCCCTAACTCCCCTTCCTATAAACGTATATTTGTCCCAGTTTGTCCCCTTGAATTCCAACTTTACTTCATATTGTGACCATTCCTATTTTTAAAGTGACCACTCAGATGTATTCGCCCCAAGGGCTCCAAAATTTGTAGCGTGGGTTGGCGACCACGGGGCCCTTAGCTGAGAGTACTGTCATTGCTTCCGCTTGTGCCATGCTCCTCACTTTCTTCTATCATATTTGACCTTCCTTGGTCAACACTTGTTCTTTTCTGACCCCGACGGTATTACGTATGGAGGCCAAGGGAATCCTTCATTTTCACGCCCTTCATGGCCCTTGTCTTCCTTTGGCCATGGTAGCCGAAGGTTTAGCAAATGAAAGTCGGGCTTTGTGGCTAAATGGATAGAACGTTTGCCTTTAGTCCGATGGCCCCGGTTCAGTTTCCACAATCAACCCCCTCATACTGTTATTTCCGTCGCTTATGGACTGAGTTTTTATGACGTCTTAGCCATTCATTTTATCCCCATTATGTAATCACCAAACCTATATGAATGCCATGCCCCGTTATTATTATTATTATTATTATTATTATTATTATTATTATTATTATTATTATTATTATTATTATTATTATTATTATTATATAATTCGCTGGGGCCATCAAGGACCACGTTAAGTCTTGTTGCATTTGACACTGAACTTGGCCTTTTTTAGAGCCTAAATTTCCCTCATTCTTTGTGAGTGTGCCTGCTTACGCTCCTCTGTCCAAGGAGCACCGTGTCTTCTCTTCGGTTGCTCGTCTCGGTTTAGCCCGTTCGTCAATATTTTCTTGCGGAAGAGATCTCTGTTAAGGGCGTCTTCATCTGAGATATGTAGCATTTGCAGGTCTTCTTTGGCATTTCTAAACCAGGCAAATTTGGTTTTCGTGTTGAATCAAAAAAGTGAAAGATTTCTTTAGATAACATTCTTCTGTCCATTCTTTTCAGATGACCGTAAAATCGTGCCCGTCTTTTTCTGATTGTGTCGGTTTTTTACTCTATTTTGCTGTAGACTTCCTTGTTGGATCTCTTTTGATGGATTCCATTTCTGTACTTCGATCCCAAGATTCCTCTCACAATTTTGGGTTCTCTTTTCTCCAGTTCTTCAGGGAGTGCTTTGTTGGCATTTAGAGACAGTGTTTCGGCTACATATAGAACTACTGGCTTCAGAACTGTTTCATAGTGACGTACCTTGGTGTTTTGGGAAAGGCATTTTCTGTTGTAGATTGTGCGGGATGTTTGGTAGGCTATTTCCAGTTTGCGTACTCGCTCCTGAAGTGCTTCTTTGTCCAGTCCATTTTTCCTGATGATCTCACCCAGGTATTTGAATTTGTCTACTCGGGTGATGTCCCCGTATTTTGTATGGAGTTTTGGTGGAGCCTCTTTGATGTTAGCCATTACTTCTGTTTTCTCAAACGATATCTGCAAACCAGTTTGTTCGGCAATTTCCTTTAAAATTTCAACTTGAGCTCTAGCGGTTTCTATGTCGGTTGAGAGAACAGCAATATCATCCCCTTGGATTTGGTTCCTATTCTCAATGGACTGTAGTTGGTTTCCTGTAATCTCACCCGCCAAGTTCTGATGATCTTTTCAAGAACACAGTTGAAGAGTATCGGGGATAGCCCATCACCTTGTCGGACTCCTGTTTTGATGTCAAAGGAATGCGAGAGACATCCGTGGAACTTCACCTTGGATTTTATATCGGTCAGGGTGGCTCTAATTAATGCCAGCAGTTTCAAATCAACTCCAAATTCATTTAAGATATTTAGCAGGACTTCCCGGTCAATGGAGTCGTACGCTTTCTTATAGTCCACAAAGACAGACACATACTGCTTGGACCTTAGTGTACAGTATCTGATGATCGTTTTGAGATTTTGGATCAGTTCAGCTGTTGAGCGACCTTTTCTGAACCCTCCTTGGTATTCACCTATTTGATGTTCGACTTGTGCTTCCAAACGCTCCAGGATGGCAAGTGATAGAATTTTGTAAGTCACGGGTAGCAAGATATTCCTCTGTAGTTGTTGATGTTCTTCATGCTGCCTTTTTTGTGTAATGGATGGGTCAAAGCTATTTTCCAATCTTCGGGTAGGGTCTTCTTGTTCCAAATTTCTTCTATTTGCTTTTGCAAGATATCAAGTGATTCTTCTGGGGCATATTTCCATAGTTTTGCTACTACTGAGTCTTCCCCCGGCGCTTTGTTATTTTTGAGACGGGCAATGTGGCGCTTGATTTCATCTCTGTCGGGTGGTCTGGAATCTGGGTACCTGAGTAAGGGTTCCTTGGTCTCAATGGCGCTTTGCGCTTTAGAGCAATTAAGTAAATTCTTGAAGTAATCTGCGAGAATGCTGCAATTTTCTTCATTTGACGTCGCCAGTGTGTCGTCCGTTCGCTCAAAGCATAGAGATGGCGGTTTATAGCCAGTGAGTTTGTGTTTGAAGGCTCTGTAGTACTCTCTGCTTTCATTCTTCCTAAAGTTTTGTTCTATCTTTTCAATGAGAGATTTTTCGTATTTACGTTTCTCAGTTCTGAACACCCTAGCTGCTTGGGCACGTTGGGTTTTGTACGTTTCCCAATCATTTTCTGATTTCGTAGAGTTGTACTGTTTCCACGCATTGAGTCCTTCTTGGAGGACTGATTCGCAGGCACTATTCCACCAGGCATGCTTTTTGCTTCTCTTGATTTCTGCAAGGTCTTTGGTGGCCTCAACAAGGAGACTTTTGGCGTTGTTAAAGTCACAGTCATTTGGTCTAGCCTTCTCCTGGAACTCCTCGACCCTTTGCCGAAGTTTATCATTGTCGAAGCGTGTGATCTGTTTGGTTGTCTTCCTTGTGTTTGCGGGAATTGGTTTCAATATGATAAGAGACATATAATGATCTGAGGCCACATTGATGCCTTTCTTTACCTTGACATTCATAATCTCAGGGCTGTTTCTCCTGGAGATCGCAACATGATCAATTTGGAACTCTCCGAGAGCTTGGACGGGAGAACGCCAAGCCATTTGCTTTCTGGGTAGATGGCGAAAGTGGGTCGACATGACCTGCAGGTTGTGATTTCGCAAATGGTCACCAGTCTTTTGCCGTTGGGATTGGTTCTTTTGTGAGCAGGGTAATTTCCTATAACTTTCTTGTACTTCTGCTCACGACCTAGTTGGGCATTGAAGTCACCCAAAAGGAGCTTGACATGGTGTTTGGGGATTTTGTTCAATTTTTCATCCAGTAGGTCCCAGAAATTATCAACTTCGTCTGGATCAGATTTGTTCTTATCGTTTGTAGGAGCATGTGCGTTAACTAGGGCGTAGGTTTTGTTCGCGCATTTAATTGTGAGTATAGACAATCTGTCATTCACATGTTCGAAATATGCAACCGATTTAAAAATCTTGGCTCTAACAGCAAACGCGGTTCCAAGCATCACAGCTCCATTGAGGATTCCCCTTTGCTCTTTGCTCTTGAAAAATCGGTAGCCTTCAGATTCAAAATACTCTTCATCTGGGTACCTTGTTTCCTGTAGGGCCACTATGGATATCTGATTTTCGTGAAGAGCTTTGGTGAGGGTTTTCAGCTTGCCAGTTTGTGTAAGTCAATTTATGTTGAAAGTTGCTAGAAAGGTTTTAGATTTTGGCCTGAGTTTTTGACTCTTCGGGGTACACCGAGACTCCCCGACTCGTCTCTTGCATGATCTCGAGTCTCTCCCAGAATCCGAACGAGACTCGTGCGCCGTGGCGATCACGACGAGGGATTTATCCGGAGATTTACCCCCTGGGGTATGTTTCTTGAAATGTTGTGCCATCGTGCTTCTTGACTTGACTTTGCTTGGGACGGGCACCCATCCTTTTACAACTAGGGTTGTTAGCCCTAGAGGTTGCCTAAAGATGTTTTCTGGCTTCTGGTCATTTACCAGTCTTCGCCGTAAACCTGGCAAGGGACCTTTTTTTTCACGGTGGTATTCTATATCCCTACTACCCTCTGACTCTGCTGGCGGCAGAGCCAGTGAGCTTCCCCAATTCCAATGGGACGCGCCCGATTGAGGTAACCGGTAAATCTCCACACGGGTATTATTATTATTATTATTATTATTATTATTATTATTATTATTATTATTATTATTATTATTATTATTATTATTATTATTATTATTATTATTATTTTACATCAGTCGTACCCATCGTTCACTGGTTAATTAGCTTCCTTGGGAGATCAGAGATGGTGTCCAAACCATGATCAGGTGCTCGATTCCAACTAACAAAATAAAACACTAAACCTGAAAAATGGCATTTCTATCAATAAAAATAAAACTGTATCGGTCCTATAACGGCAGCCCTGCAGTCTTCCTATAAGGATGTGGAAGTAAACGGGAGTGAGGAATTCCCACACTCTCCTATCTATATCATTAAGTCAGAAATATGAGATGAGGAAGTATATTCGATGAGTAAAGCATGGTTGATAGCAGTGGCGATCTGACGAACCGAAGCCTAGCACACCTAACCTCCGCCAGTCCCTGCTCCTATCCGATATCGTGCAGCAAGCCGCGCATTGTGAGTCGAGTGGAGAGGGGCTGCAATATCAGTCTCCGGTGCCTTGCTCTCAGAAATATGTGCGACGTTTTTTCCTCACTGCTTCAAAGTTCTGTAAATGGAACAGTGTGTCAAATGCTTACATTAAAATGTGCTTTAGACTTCCATTATTCTCAATTGACCGGGCGAGTTGGCCGTGCGCGTAGAGGCACGCGGCTGTGAGCTTGCATCCGGGAGATAGTAGGTTCGAGTCCCACTATCGGCAGCCCTGACAATGTTTTTCCGTGGTTTCCCATTTTCACATCAAGCAAATGCTGGGGCTGTACCTTAATTAAGGCCACGGCCGCTACCTTCCAACTCCTAGGTCTTCCCTATCCGATCGTCGCCATAAGACCTATCTGCGTCGGCACGACGTAAAGCCCCTAGCAAAAAAAAAATTCTCAATTGAGATTTGGGCTTCATTGATAGCCTTGATAGCCCTCAGTATAGCCCCTTGATGAAACTTGTGTTTAAACGGGCCTAACATCTAGATCATCGTTCCCACATATATTTTTGTCCTGTTCTGTTCGCGTCTCTGTGAACATATCATGGATTACAGTCCGACTCGTAGGCTGAACGGTCAGCGTACTGGCCTTCGGTTCAGAGTGTCCCGGGTTGGATTCCTGGCCGCGCCGGGGATTTTAACCTTAATTGGTTAATTCCAATGGCACGGGGGCTGGGTGTACATGTTCTCTTCATCATTATTTCATCCTCAATATGGCGCGCAGCTCGCCTACGGGCATCAAATAGAAAGACCTGCACTGGCGAGCCGAAACCGTTCTGGGTTATCGCGGCACTAAAAGCCATACAACATTTCATTTCATGGATTACAACATTGAATAATGACCGGCTTATCGAGCCCCCTTGAAGTATACTCACTGATTTTAGAAAAGGTCTTTTATAATTTATAGTTAAATACTTCTTTGATAGGATATTTCTCACTAACTAAATAATGTACGATTGTACACCTATGTCCTGTAATTTGGATGGTAGTGTACATGAAGTCAATAGCTTTAGATAGATCTACAAATAAAAAAATCAACTTACCTCGGTGATGTCTAAATGATTCTCCTTTTGGTCCTGTAGAGATTTTCCTGCATAAATGGTAGAACTGCCTGTGCGAAAACCAAATTGCTCTTTAGAAATTTTTGAATCGGCAGTTGAATCTATTCGTTTCACAAGGAGTTTCATCAAGATCTTGAAGAGCACACATTTCAAAGCTGTACCTCGATACGAACTAGGGTCACTGGAGTCACCTTTCCATTTATACAACACTTTGAGTGAAGCATTCTTCCATCTTTCTGGTATGGTTCCTATGAGTAAGACATTGATTCAGCAGATTGTTATCACATCTTTCAGAATGTAATCAATCAATGTAATAAATCACTAATGATCTGCATTATAGGCAGACGCCCAGCTGGCAGATACCCTATCTAATATTTTCGTAGCCTTTTCTTACATGACTTTAAAGAAATTGGAAATTCATTGAACATCTGTCTTAGGAAGTTATTCCAATCCTAAACTCGCCTTCCTATAAACGTATATTTGTCCCAGTTTGTCCCCTTGAATTCAAACTTTATTTCATATTGTGATCATTCCTACTCTTAAAGTCACCACTCAGATGTATTCGCCCCAACTGCTCTGAAATTTGTAGCGTGGGTTGGCGACAACCGGGCCCTCAGCTGAGAGTACTGTCATTGCTTCCACTTGTGCCATGCTATTCACTTTCTTCTATCATATTTGACCTTCCTTGGTCAACATTTGTTCTTTTCTGACCCCGACGGTATTACGTATGGAGGCCAAGGGAATCCCTCATTTTCACGCCCTTCGTGGCCCTTGTCTTCCTATGGCCATGGTAGCCTAAGATTTAGCAAATGAAAGTCCGGCTTTGTGGCTAAATGGATAGAACGTTTGCCTTTAGTCCGATGGCCCCGGTTCAGTTTCCAGAATCAACCCCCTCATTCTGTATATTCCATGGCTTGGGGACTGAGTTTTTATGACGTCTTCGTCATTCATTTTATCCCCATTATGTAAAGACAAAGCCTATATGAATGCCATGCCCCATTATTATTATTATTATTATTATTATTATTATTATTATTATTATTATTATTATTATTATTATTATTATTATTATTAGCAGTATTTTTATTGCCGCCTCCAAGGCAAATGGTTAGTGTGCTGGCCTTTATTCATAAGGTCCCGGGTTGGATTCCCGCCAGGGTCGGGAATTTTAAACATCATTTGTTAATTTCACTCGCACGGGGGCTAGGTGTATGTGTCCTCTTCATTATCATTTCATATTCACCAGGACGCGCAGGTCGCCTACGGGAGTGAAATCAAAGCACCTGCGCTTGGCAGCCGAAGATGTCCTCGGACACCCCCCGCTCTGAAAGCCACATGCCGTTTCATTTGTATTATTATTATTATTATTATTATTATTATTATTATTATTATTTTAACGGGCGGTACACCTCTACGACGCAATTTCAAATCTTTCGCCAATTGAGACTTCTCTACAGGAGAAACTCTGAACTTTAAAAACGGAATCAACTCTCCTGTTTATCAGAAGATGTCACTGTGTGTGTTTTTGGTTTGCTTTTGTTTTTCAGTGATCAGGAAGTGTGGACATTCTCTAACAGATGTCTCTACCAAAAACTATGGTAATACACTCTTGTGCAATGGAATGAACTCTCTTGGAGAAATGTTGTATTCATAAGTTTTGTCTTTACTAAATTTTGTTTTGCGGTTTGTGGGTTGGCAACATTAATCCTTTCTTTCCGCCTGTTCTGAATTTAGCCAATCAGTAATTTCTGTAATTAATTTTCCTGCAATCATAGCTTTCTTCTCCAAATTTCCATGTGTAATTCTTTGTCTACCAATAAAAACTGAGTGGGTGTGTCTACTCATTCCTGAAAGTTCTATAATTTTCCACGAGGGTATAAAAGCTGCTGATTTTCTTGTCTCCGGGCCACTGGTGTAACATCTAACTGTTTGTGTGAATATGTAGCAGGGGGCGGGAAGCGCCTCGTTCTTCAGACAGCAGTTCTTTTAACATCTCTATTTCTTGCTAGCTCAGCAGTATAACTCTCGGGGAGGGTTCGAGACCTTTAATATGTAACCCATCCCTTTAAAATGTAAATTCCTTTTCAGTCTATCATCATTTCATCATTTCCCAGTTGCTATTCGGCTACAGAGAGAGGAAGATAATAAAGTAGACAAACAATTCTTTAACTATGAACAGAGAAAATTAGTAAGATATAGGTGGAATGAGGAAAAGAGAGAACAATTTAGAGATTACTATAGGGGTAAAACCTTTGAAATTCTGAGAATAGGCATGGAGTATATGATAGAGGATAATAACCTAGATGAGGCAATAAGAATGCTTGAAAGATCAATAGAAGTAGCTGGTAAAAAAATGGTTGTGAGTAAGAGTAGACAATATAAAAGAAATGTATGGTATACGGAGGAGTGTAAGGAGAAGAAAAATCAAGTGATTAAGGCTTTAAAAAGGTATAGAAATGAGGGATCTCAGGCCTTACGAGTAGATTTTTGTAACCAGAGGAAAGAATACAAAGATTTAATAAGCGATAAGAAAAGTAAATGGCAGGACAAAGAATCAAAAATATTACTAAAGTACTGTAAGGAAAATGAAACAAAGAAAGTATGGAACAAAATTAGCACAATATGTAAGGGTTATAAAAGCTATGATCAAGTAAAAATATCTAATGAGGAATGGTTAACGTATTTTAAGGGATTATTAGGGGGTAAGGACACATGGGTAGAGAACAGAAACGAAATTGGTATACTGAGACAAATGGAGTGTACGCTGCCTATACTAGACGATATAATAACCACAGACGAGGTACTAGATGTAATGAAAAAAGGGAAGGGCGGAAAATCAGGTGCTGCTAATGGAATTACGCATGAATTCTGGAAAGAGATAGGTAAAAACGGTCAGATGATTGAAATAATAACTAAAATATTCAATAAAATATTTGAGGGGAAAAAAATTCCAAGATCTTGGCAGGAAGGAGTAATTTGCCCGATCTACAAAAGAAAGGGAGAAAGGACGAATACGAACAACTACAGGGGGATTACATTGTTGGACTCACTAAGTAAGATCTACACTGGGATTTTAGCGAAAAGAATTATGAAATGGGCGGACGATTACTCTATTCTCTCGGTATATCAACCAGGATTTAGGAAAAGAATGAGAACTACTGACAATGTATTTATAATCAAAACGTTAATGGATAAGTACATAAGAAAGAAAGGTGGTAGACTATACATTGCAGCAATAGACCTACAAAAAGCTTTTGATTCAGTCAGCAGACGGGCTGTCGTTGTGAAGCTGGCCGGAATAGGAATGTCAATGAAAATGATTAAAGCCATAGAAGAACTATATGCCGAAGTAATATGTTCAGTTAAAGTCAAAGAAGATGTAATGATAGGAAAGATACACTCGAACATTGGACTTAAGCAAGGATGTAAACTATCACCAATACTGTTTTTGCTCTTTATTAATGACGTAATAGAATGCTTAGCAAAAGAGAATAATACTAGCCCTTGCTTACACAATAAAGAGATCCCCGGTCTAGTCTTCGCAGACGACATCCTGCTGCTCTCACTAACAACAGCAGGTATGCGAAGTAACCTCAAAAAATTGGTGGAATACTGTAATACATGGAATTTGAAAATAAATACCAAAAAAACAAAAGTAATGGTTTGCAAAAGAGGTAATAAATTAAAAAGAAATGAAAGGCGATGGCTGTTGGATGGTGTTGAATTGGAAGTTGTAAATAAATTAGAATATTTAGGAATAATATTAACAAAGAATGGGTTGTGGAAGGAACAGATACGCCATGCAAAAATAAAAGGTGTGGCCGCCCTATCAAGTATAAAGGCCTTAGAAAAAAAGATGCCTAATTTGCAATACAAAGTACATAAAAATGTTTTTAATGCACTTGTGGTATCAAAAGCACTGTATGGGGTTGAAATATGGGGTATAGAAGTTGATAAAAAAGAACTAGATATCATAAGTAACAAATTTTGTAAAATAATAATGGGCCTACCAGAATGTGCAGCAAATAGTGGAGTGAGAACTATATGTGGAGATATCAACATCCAAGCAGACATAAGTAAGAAAATAGTAAAATATTGGTTAAGATTAAAAAGAGGAGAGGGGAGGGAAATATTAAATCTAGCCTACCAGCACCAGATGAGACACTTGGATGAGAATTATTGGTTATCGAAAGTAAAAGGTATGCTAGACAAAATAGGAATGGGGCTATATTGGGATAAGGAGATGAACGGTAAAGAAAACAGCTTCATTAAAATACTAACGATTAGGGTAAAGGACATAGACAAACAGACGATCAGAGCAGAATGT
This sequence comes from Anabrus simplex, assembly GCF_040414725.1. Taxonomy (NCBI): domain Eukaryota; kingdom Metazoa; phylum Arthropoda; class Insecta; order Orthoptera; family Tettigoniidae; genus Anabrus; species Anabrus simplex. Next base: position 699,275,937 of record NC_090265.1, read on the forward strand.
GAAACCAAAAAAACACTAGTAGAATTCTGTGGCATTATCCAATATATGTCAATAAGAAAAAATAGAATCACAAATAGGGAACTAAGAGGTGTGTTGTGGTGGCTTTTGGGTTTATACAAAAATAAGGGAATAAGTGAGAACCATAACGTAAATCAGTGTGTATTTTGTGACGACATTATGGGAGAAGCTCATTTACTGAGAACATGTAAGGGAACGGAGGCACTGAGAACTAAATACCTTGGAGATGAATATAAATTAAAAATAGAAAGAGAGAAAGAATTTTATACAATAACCAAACTGTTAAATAGAGAATGGATCACCCCAGGAAAACTAGCTAAATTTTTCTGTATTCTAAGAAGCATGTGGAAGAAAGAAATCAAAATGAGATTTGTAATAACAGAAAGTAATAACAGTACAGGTAAATGATAGTAAATGTAATATACATGAGCACGATGATGACTGTACAACAAGAGACCTCGGAATGCTATAGTTATAAGTTTAGGACTATGTTTCTCTTGTAGTTGTTCAGTGTTCATTTATATTAGATATTGTATATTGCTAAGTAACAGATTTAATTCAGCAACATGCTAACAGTAATGAGTTCCTTTCAATGAGCTCATTTAAGAAATTAAAATGAGATTAGCAATAACTCAAAGTAACACCAGTGTTAGTAAATGATAGTAAATGTAATGTAGATGAGCACGAGGATAGATAAGTAATTTGTAACTATAAGTATTATAAGAGGAATGAGAGGTAGTATGGAAATAGAAAAATGTAATAAGCAAAACATAATGGCAATGTGTTTGTTAGCCTGTTTTTAGTTTGCTTTGGGATTGTTAGTTTGTTTTGACTGCTGCAGTGTATTAAACCAGAGAAAACAAGTTGTCAACCAGTCAGCGAAATATGAGCCGAGTATGGATTCCGTCTCGGCAGTGGAATACAGGTGAGGCAGCCTACATGTTGAGCTAGGTCATCCGCACACATGTGGGCTGTCACATGAAGGAGTGGAGAGGAAACAATATTGACAACTTAAGGGGTCTACGAGGTTTCGATTTCGGAGCCTCATGAGACGGGTCTGGTCGTGACATCCCTGGGAAGGGTGGTAGGAGTTCCTCACCAGGGGGGATGTCGTAACCAGACAGATTTAGGTTAGATGTAGTATATATTCAATGTAAATTTGTCATTTTGATTCTAACTTTTCTTTTAATGTTATAACGTAATATTTCTAATTAGTAGATTTAGTTCATTAATATGTTAGCAGTAATGTGTTCCTTACAATGAGGTTGTTTGTTAGCCTGTTTTTAGTTTGCTCTGGGATTGTTAGTTGGTTTTGGCTGCTGTAGTATAGTAGAGTTGGGAGAGGAGGAGATAGGCCCACCTATCTCAAGCATAGTGTTGACTCAGTACTTCTGCACGTGTAGATTAGAGTAAGGTGTGAACAGTATTAAACCAGAGAAAACAAGTTGACAATCAGTCAGCGAAATATGAGCCGAGTATGGATTCCGTCTCGGCAGTGGAATGCAGGCGAGGCAGCCTACATGTTGAGCTAGGTCATCCGCACACATGTGGGCTGTCACACGAAGGAGTGGTGAGGAAACAATATCGACAACTTAAGGGGTCTACGAGGTTTCGATTTCGGAGCCTCATGAGACGGGTCTGGTCGTGACATCCCTGGGAAGGGTGGTAGGAGTTCCTCACCAGGGGGGATGTCGTGACCAGACAGATTTAGGTTAGATGTAGTATATATTCAATGTAAATTTGTCATTTTGATTCTAACTTTTCTTTTAATGTTATAACGTAATAAATAATAATTCGTTCAGTTAGTAAGATAAGGTAGGGAAGATACATGTTGTCCTAGACTATATAATATTGTTAATGTCTAGGACAAAATAATTCATATTCAGTATAGTAACAGCCAACAATTGTAAGAGGGTATTGTAAGTCATGTATCATAATTCAAGGAATTGCAATAAACGAATGCTCTCTCCCCAGCTCTAGGCGATCCGGAATTGGAGGATGGGAGTATTCTATTCTATTCTATTCTATTCTATTCTATTCTATTCTATGTAAAAACTACAAATCTTCTACTGTAATGCGGGGTTAGAGAGTGCTTTACGCTCTTGAGTTCCCCTTCATTTTGAAATTGAGGGGACTACGTTTTCATAACCGTTTTTTTCTCTTCCTTAATGTATTAAAGTTTTATCATACGAGTCACCTCCCTAGCTTGGGATAAGCCCCTGTGTATCGGCCTGGAGCCACTTAGGTTTTAAAATGTGTGTTTAGGAGTGCATGTTCACGCCTCCAGTCCTTTCTGTACTTTGGGCCAGTAACTTAACCTGATGTTCTTTTTTCATGCGATGACCCTGTAGGTTGGGTATTAAACACCCCTGTTTCCTTGTGTGCCTTGAGGGCAGTTTGAAGTGATGTTTGTTGTGGCCTCTGATAGGCTTGTAAAATTGAGAGCAGGTCCGCTCTTTCTGGTATTTTCTGGGGCTGTACCTTAATTAAGGCCACTGTTCATCCTTTCAACTCCTAGGCCTTTCCTATCCCATCGTCGCCATAAGACTTATGTGTGTCGGCGTGTCGTAAAAACCCTAGCAAAAAAAGCAAAAAATTTCTGGTATTTGGGAAGGTGCCTCTAGGAGGCTTGACCTTATTAAGCGGGAGCAAGAGCTCCATGTAATTAAGGGTTTTCTGCCCTTTGGTAATTTGTGGTTGTGAGCTGAGAGCTCAAACTTTGGGGACCGTAGCCCAGAATTTGTAAAGTTGTATTGAACCTGATTTTCTTTGTTATTTCCCCTAGTGGAATCTGGTTAAATTTTTCTGTAATTTTGGACTTCTTGACCGTGTACCTGATTTAACTGGTTGTTATTTGTTGTACGCTCAAAATTCTATGCCACTATTGTTAAGTTTTGAAAATATAAACTATGTTGAAATTTTAATTCATCTTTCGAACCAGTAGTTAGACCCATTCCACCCCGCACATTCTTTCACCTCTGACTTCCACGGATAACTCCGTAACTATTATTATTATTATTATTATTATTATTATTATTATTATTATTATTATTATTATTATTATTATTATTATTTTACTGCAGTCGTACCCATCGTTCACTGGTTAATTAGCTTCCTAGGGAGATCAGTGGTGGTGTCCAAACCATGATCAGAGGCTCGATACCAACCAACAAAATAAAAAAACTAAACCTGAAATATGGCATTTCTGCCAATAAAAATAAAACTATATCGGTACTCTAACAGCAGCCCTGCAGTCTTCCTACAAGGATGTGGAAGTAAACGGGAGTGAGGAATTCCCACACTCTCCTATCTATATCATTAAGTCAGAAATATGAGATGAGGAAGTATATTCGATGAGTAAAGCATGGTTGATAGCAGTGGCGATCTGACGGACCGAAGCCTAGCTCACCTATCCTCCGCCGGTCCCCGCTCCTATCCGATATCCAGCTGCAAGCCGCGCATTGTGTGTCGAGTGGAGAGGGGCTGCAATATCAGTCTCCGGTGCCTTGCTCTCAGAAATATACGCGACGTTTTTTCTCACTGCTTCCAAGTTCTGTAAATGGAACAGTGCGTCAAATGCTTACATTGCAATGTGCTTTAGACTTCCATTATTCTCAATTGAGATTTAGGCTTCACTGATAGCCTTGATAGCCCTCAGTATAGCCACTGATGAAGCTTGTGTTTAAACGGGCCTAACATCTAGATCATCTTTCCCACATATATGTTTGTCCTGTTCTGCTCGCGTCTCTGTGAACATATCATGGATTACAGTCCGACTCGTTGGCTGAACGGTCAGCGTACTGGCCTTCGGTTCAGAGGGTCCCGGGTTCCATACCTGGCGGGGCCGGGGACTTTAACCTTAATTGGTTAATTGCAATGGCATGGGGCTGGGTGTATTTGTTGTCTTCATCATCATTTCATCCTTATCATAACGCGCAGCTTGCCTACCGGCGTCAAATACAAAGACCCGCACCTGGCGAGCCGAACCCGTTCTGGGATATCCCGGCACTAAAAGCCATACGACATTTCATTTCATGGATTACTAAATTGAATAATAACCGGTTTAACGAGCCCCCTTAAAGTATACTCACTGATTTTAGCGAAAGTATGGAAATCGTAATGTATTTTATAGTTAAATAGTACTTTGATGGGATATTTCTCAGTAACTGAATAATGTACGATTGTGTCCCTATGTCCTCTAATTTGGATGGTAGTGCACATGAAGTCAAAAGCTTTAGATAGATCCACAAACAAAACGAACAACTTACCTCGGGGATGTCTAAGTGATTCTCCTTTCGGTCCTGTAGATATTTTCCTAAATAAATTGTAGAACTGCCTGTGCTAAAACCAAATTGCTCTTCAGAAATTTTTGAATCGGCAGTTGAATCTATTCGTTTCACAAGGAGTTTCATCAAGATCTTGAAGAGCACACTTTTCCAAGCTGTACCTCGACACGAACTAGTGTCACTGGAGTCACCTTTCCATTTATACAACACTTTGAGTGAAGCATTCTTCCATCTTTCTGGTATGGTTCCTATGAGTAAGAGATTGATTCAGCAGATTGTTATCACATCTTTCAGAATGTAATCAATCAATGTAATAAATCACTACTGATCTGCACTTTAGGCAGTCGCCCAGGTGGCAGATTCCCTACCTGATGTTTTCTTAGCCTTTTCTTAAATGACTTCAAACAAATTGGATATTTATTGATCATCTGCCTTAGGAAGTCATTCCAATCCCTAACTCCCCTTCCTATAAAAGTATATTTGTCCCAGTTTGTCTCCTTGAATTCAACTTTATTTCATATCGTGATCATTCCTACTTTTTTTAAAGTTACCACTCAGATGTATTCGCCCCAAGGGCTCTGAAATTTGTCCCCCCTGTGGGTGGGGGCGGTAGAATAACACCCACGGTATCCTCTGCCTGTCGTAAGAGGCGACTAAAAGAGGCCCCAGGAGCTCTGAACTTTGGAGCGTGGGTTGGCGACCACGGGGCTCTTAGCTGAGTCCTGACATTGCTTCCACTTACTTGTGTCAGTCTCCTCACTTTCATCTATCCTTTCTGACCTCCCTTGGTCAACTCTTGTTCTTTTCCGACCCCGACGCTATTAGGTTTGAGAGGGCTAGGGAGTCATTCATTTTCACGCCCTTCGTGGCCCTTGTCCATCTTTGGCCGGTATCTTCATTCTTCGAAGTGTCGGATCCCTTCCATTTTTCCCTCTGATTAGTGTTATTTAGAGGATGGTTGCCTAGTTGTACTTCCTCTTAAAACAATAATCACCACCACCACCTCTGAAATTTGTGGCGTGGGTTGGCGACCATGGGCCCTTAGCTGAGAGTACTGTTATTGCTTACACTTGTGCCATGCTCCTCACTTTCTTCTATCATATTTGACCTTCCTTGGTCAACATTTGTTCTTTTCTGACCCCGACGGTATTACGCATGGATTCCAAAAGAATCTTTCATTTTCACGCTCTTCGTGGCCCTTCTCTTCCTTTGGCCATAGTAGCCTAAGGTTTAGCAAATGAAAGTCCGGCTTTGTGGCTAAATGGATAGAAGTTTTGCCTTTAGTCCGATGGCCCCGGTTCAGTTTCCAGGATCAACCCCCTCATACTGTTAATTCCATGGCTTGGGGAACGAGTTTTTTTGACGTCTTCGCCGTTCATTTTATCCCCATTATGTAAACACCAAGCCTATATTATTATGATGATGATGATGATGATGATTATTATTATTATTATTATTATTATTATTATTATTATTATTATTGTTACCGTGTTTTAGTGGTAGGTAGAGGAGAAAGAAGGTGCGGGCGTGAATGGGTCCCAAGCTACGGAAGAGAAACTAAGTTAAAATTTAACCAGGTTATATTTTCTTTTCAAAATTAAGTGATAACAAATAGACAGGTACATAGTAGCCGAACCACAATTGAAAAATACATTTACATAGGTACCCCATTTGGGGCTTCAAAAGTCAGAAACATAATTCTTGAGCAATGAGCCCAACCTTACAATGAACACCATACAACAAAGGGGCCGAAAACCCCCAATCATGTCAGAAACACCAGCTTCCAGTTACACCGAAAAAGCCTTCTTGAGGCAAAACACAACTTTCAAGAAAGGGTAATTTTCCCTTAAAATGCAAGCCTATCATAGGCCACTCCTAACTCTACCTTTAAGCTGGCCTCCAAGGCCATATACACAGGGGTAAAATACCCAACCTACTGAAGTCTATTAAATGAAAGGAAGGTTGATTACATGACCTCTAAAATCACAATTTGAGAGGAGGCGAACTTGCACTCCTAATACACTTTGTTTAAGACCTACTTGGCACTAGATCGTTTTTACAAGGGCTAATCCCATGCTAAAGAGGTGACTTAAGAAGAAAACAATTTATTTTACGTTAACGAAGAATAGGTTGAGAAAAATAAGTTCACCTCCAAACAATATGAGTGGGAGCTCGAGAGGGTTAGCACTCTCTATCCCAGTATGTAGCTTTACAAGAGAATAGATGAAAAGAGTAGTTACATTTTAGGAAAAGGTTACATGGTGGAACGCTTCGAACCCGCCCCGAGAGTTAAACTGCTGAGCTAGCAAAGAAAGAAGTTATTATTTGGCCATTACCTGGTTGATGACAGCCGCCGAAGAAAGGGGCGCTTCCCGCCTCCTGCTATGTACTTTACACACGAAAAGATGGAACAGAAGTGGCCCGGAGACCCTAAAATCAGCAGTTTAAATACTCTCGCAGAAAGTTCTAGGCGTTAGGGGAAAGAAAACACCCTCCCACAAAGATTTTATTGGGTAGGACCCCGCAACAGATTCAAGTTGGGGGAAGATACACCCGATTGGTCAGAAATTAATTGAAGAAATTCGGGATTGGATACATTCAAAACAAGGTGAAGAAAGGGGTAAATATTGCCAACTTAAACAATGACAGAAAGAAATTTAACAAAGAACAAACTTTTGAAATAAAATTTTCTCCAAGGAACAGTTCTTTTTCTTCGCACTAGGGTGCACTATTGTAATTCTTCAGTAATGTCCTCTAGAAGAGAAAGTTCACACTTCTTACTTCAAGCAAAACAAAAACACATCAAAAATGACACAGTTCTAAAACTCCAAAATGTACAGGTAGTGACATCTTCTGAGAAGGTAGAAGATTAATACCATCCATAAAGTTCAGACTTCCTCCAGCAGAGGAGTTTCCATTGGCGCACATTTTAAATAAGTGGCGTGGAGGTGTACCGCCCGGTACAGACCTCCCCCCCCCCCCAAAAGTTCCTCCAAGGGGTAACACAGAAGAACATAAACTTTTGTTTGAAAATATGGTCCAAGTTTTGATGTTGATATTAAGATAAATTGCAGAAGTATTTGAGAAATTTCTTAATTGGGTTTGATTCAGTTCCAAAATTTTTGTTGAAATTGGTAACGTAAAGTATTTATGTTTGTAGAAGTCGAATTTCTGAAGATAAACTTTTTAATACTTAAAAGTGAAGAGAAAATTTTGCAATGTCCACCAAATATTGCTGCTGAATTCCCAAGTGTAGTTATTGCTTATAGTGACTGTCCATGTAATTGATGTAGATTAAGTTGGTTGGCCAGACCGGCCGTTGCAGCTTGCGTCCAAAAGAAGGCCGCTCGGACCCCTTAAGTACCCAGAGATACCGCTCGCCCGCACAATGAGGGGAGCAGAGGTGTTGAGGTACGCCGCGCCCGCGGTGAACAGATACAGGCTGCGGGCATGTAGCAGGTCGTGCGCCGCACATCAGCCTAGGCCGGGAGGAGAGCTCCGGCTCGCCGTGCACATGTCGTCCTCGCTGGGGCCGAGGGGGCCCGTCCTCGAACCCAGCCGCGGCACAGCGCCGCGCGGCTGCGGGGGCACTGAAACATTTAAGCTAGGCGGCAGAATTGTGTTGGACTATCATCTTTCTTTTGAGGGCACAGGCATGTAGAGAGATTGAGGGGCCAGCGGCGTGCAGATATCCATGGTATTTCATCTAAGCCAGCCACTGTGTGTAGTGGAGCAGGAGACGGGAGCGTGGTAATGGCCGTGGCAAGGACAGGATGGCAGTTTAACAAATCGGGGGAGGTTTCACACAAATGCTTACATATAAAACAAAATAGAAGGGGCAGAATGCCTTAAGAGTGGAACTCAAAAAAAAATATATATAACCTTCATATTCCTATCAAATTATATGAAGCAAGTTGACACAAAATTTACACCGGTTTCACCTGGGACAGGTGAACTCTAAATATCCTCTCGGTGGCTGGATTACTTAACAATAAGGTAACCGGCGTAAGAAAATCGAGAATGACACAAGGCCCATGAAATCTGGGGGCAAGCTTGCCCGCGGGAACAAAATTCTTGACCATTACTTGGTCACCTACCTTCAAAGGGGTGGGTCTCCGTCCACGATCATACCTTTCCCTAACCTTTTCATGAGATACTTTAAGATTGGCTTTAGCCTTCTTCCAAAGATCTTTAATATTATCAGGATCTATTGTCTCGGGTAGAATGTCACTCAGAGACCAGAGGTTCGAGAGCGGCGTGTTGGGAACGAACTTAAACATCAAAGAAGCTGGAGTAAACTTGTGTGATTCATGAACCGCCGAATTCAAAGCAAAAGCTAAGCAATGCAGGGACGTGTCCCACCTGGAATGATCTTCATGATGATAAGCAATAAGCGCGGACCTGAGATTACGGTTAACCCGTTCAGCCAGAGATGGTTGAGGGTAATAAGCAGAAGTAGTTTCATGAGAGATGGACAAGTCAAAACAGAATTTACGAAAAAGATTTGATGTGAACGCCTTAGCATTATCAGATACAATATATTGGCACGGACCAAAAGAAGCAAAAATAGAATTTAGACACGCAATGGTGGACTGAGCGGTAGCCAGCTTAGTCGGAAATAACCAGGAAAATCTAGTAAAACCATCTACACACACAAGGATGAACTTGTTAGCATTCCCCTTTGACTGGGGGAAGGGTCCTACATAATCAATATACAGGCGTTCCATGGGGCGCGACGCTTGATGAGAAGACAAAAGGCCTACCTTAGTGGTCATGGTGGGTTTACTGAGCAAACAAGATTTACAAGCTTTTACAAGTTCACGAATGTCACCGTCCATACCTTTCCAGATGAACATTTCACGAATCTTTTCACGGGTTTTAAAGATTCCCAGATGCCCCCCCAATGGGGTCTCATGATAGTATTTGAAGATCATAGGCACAAGAACAGCTGGAACGACAACCTTCATCATCTTGTCATGCCTCGAAGGGCAACATAAAACACCATTCCTCAGAACATAAGGGACGACATGTTCCCCAGAAGAAAGGGTTTCCATTATCGGAGCCAGCGTCGGATCTTCACGTTGGTATTTCTCGATATCCCTAAAGAGCATGGGAGCATCTGTTAAGATGGCATTAACATCAGATAGCATGGACTCGGGAGGTGATGAACTGTCGACTGGTTCATGGGTCTCGACCTCGTTTGAAAACATACGGCTGAGTCCATCAGCAACAACATTTTCGGTACCTCTGATATGCCTGACATCGAATTGGAAGGCAGAAATACGGATGGCCCAACGGGCTATACGACCAGTACGACGCGGCCTACCTAAGACCCAGCTTAAGGCTTGATTATCTGTCTCCAGGTCGAATTTGACATGTTCCAGATAGAGACGGAACTTTTCTAAGGCAAATAAAACTGCCAAACCTTCGAGCTCATAGATGGAATACTTGGCTTCTTGAGCCGACAATGTCCTAGACGCATAGGCGATGGGTCGCCTCCCTAGTTCAGTCTCTTGAAGAAGGACTGCCGCTACCGCCGACGACGACGCGTCGGTTTGGACGATGAATTTCTTCGAGAAATCCGGCATAGCAAGTACAGGGGCATTACAGAGAGCTAATTTAAGATCTTCGAAAGCGGCTTGTTGAGAAGGTCCCCACTCGAATTTGATGCCTTTCCTACGTAGAAGGTTTAAGGGCGCAGCTCTATTAGCAAAGTTAGGAATGAACTTTCTGAAGAAATTCACCATACCAATGAACCTGGCGATACCTTTAATGTCCTTGGGAGGTTTAAAATCACGGATGGCCTGTGTTCTAGAATGATCGACTGCTACACCATCAGGTGACACAATATGCCCTAGGAATGACATAGAGGGCTTAGCAAAGGCAACCTTGGACAACTTGACAGTTAACCCAGCCTTACGAAGGCGATTCAGAACTTCTCGCAGATGATCTAGATGTTCTTCAAAGGTCTCTGAAAATACGACGACATCATCCAAGTAGTGATATAAGTACTCAAATTTGATGTCAGAGAAGACCCTATCTAGTAGCCTAGTGAGTACAGCTGCTCCCGTGGGGAGCCCGAAAGGCACGCGGTTGTATTCGTATAAATTCCAGTCCGTGGCAAACGCTGTAAGATGTTTAGACTCTTCGGCAAGGGGAATTTGATTATAGGCCTGATTCAAGTCCAAGATAGTAAAGAACTTGGCCTTACGAAACCATGAAAAACAAGAATGAAGGTCAGGAAGGGGCACGGATTGTAACACCACCTTCCGATTGAGAGCCCTGTAATCAATGACAGGCCTGAAGCCTCCTTGGGGTTTCGGGACTAGAAAAATAGGCGAAGAATACGCTGACTTAGAGGGCCTAATAATACCATCCTTCAACATCTGATCGATGATTTCTTTCAGAGCCTTCATTTTAGGTGGAGATAGCCTATATGGTGGAAAACGGACAGGAATCGAATCCGTGACCTCAATTTTGTATTCAATAAGGTCAGTAACACCAAGAGTATCAGAGAACACCTCTGGAAACGACTGACACAATTTACGAATACTATCAGCCTGCTCCTCAGGTAGATGTCTAAGGTCTAACAACATCTCATCCTGGGTAGGCGAAATAGAAGAACATGATGCAGAATTACACTTTAACAAGGGAATTTTACAATTGGACGCAAATTTGAATGTGCACGACTTACTCTGAAGATCGAGCACAAGACCAGTGTGAGAAATGAAGTCCGCTCCCAGTATGATGGGGCAAGACAAGTGCTTAGCCACAAACAGTTTGATTTTCCATGTAAACTTAAAAATACGAATTTTGACCAGTAAGGAACCTAGAATTTCTAATGGGGATGTGTTAGCCGAAACATATTTAACAGGAGAAGAGTCATAGACAGGTAGTTTACAAACAGATTTCAATTTCGAGTACCATTCAGCCGAAATAATGGAACAAACACTGCCTGAATCTAATAGAGCTGTTATAGGTTCGTTATTTACCTCAATCTTAAGAAAAGGAACAGGTGCGGGGGTATCCGCCGCAATCCTAAGACACTCTTTGGGGCATTCAAAGGACAGATTGGCAGATTGAACGTTCCCTGAATTTTCGATCTGCTTACCAGGGGCTGAGCCTCGGGAAGATGGATTAGTTGACTCAGCCGAAGCCACTAGTCACTTTTGATTGTTGTTGGAAGTTACACCAGAAGTTGAGCAGGAGGGGGTGCTATTCGAATTGGGACAATTCTTGGCGATATGTGAGAAAGCCCCACATTTAAAACAGCCTTGTGATGAACCAGCTCCATTATTTGCCCTACTAGACTTGATCAGAGGACACTTATTGCGCAGATGGTCAGGCGACCCGCAAGCATAACATTTACGAGGGGTGACTGATCGGCGAGGTGGAGGCCGAGTATTACTAAAGGAAGGCGGGGGTTCTTTCGCGACACGCAAAGAATCGGCGTATCTAACCCCTTCCGCTGAGACGGCCAATGCTTCAAGTTCCGAGAAAGTTTGCGGGCATGCCGCGAAACACAAATATGACCTGTAGGGTGGTGAGATCCCTTCGACAATAGCTTGCACAATCTGCTCCTCGGGGAAATGAAGAGCAAACACCCTAGTGTAAAACTTAATGTCCTGTATGAAATCAGCCAAGTTTTCATCCAAGCGCTGTACACGGTAATAGTACTTCTGAATCAGAGATGACCTCGCGCGAGCAGGAATGAAATTTGCAAGCAAGTGTGCGTGAAAATCTTCAATAGATGACTGTTCAGCAATGGCTCTTACTATTTTGTCAGAGAGAACACCAATAGCATAAGGATAGATAATTTGTAAAATTTGACATGGAGAAAGAGAAAATACAAGGGCGTGATCCTGAAATTCAACTAAAAATCTTAAAAATGAAATAACTTCACTGGTGGTGTTGACGGAAAACTTAGAGATACCTCTTAGCAACATTGCCAATGGATGAGGCAAGCTGCTAAACCCGGGTGACATAGTAGGTAAGGGTTTCAATGGCAAGGAAGTTAATTCAGAACGGATGTTACTCAACGATGCACGGTGTTCAGACTCGTTGTCCAATGGGGCAGAGATAGTTTGAGCAGCGATGGTTTTCCTATTTACTTCTCCCTTAGGAGGCTCTTCCTCGCTACCTACATTCACTATGGTGGGTTGATCAGATTTGGGAGGAATTTCCCCAGTTAACAATTGAGTGACTTTACTAGACAATTCAGAAATAGTTTCAAGGAGCGTATTAGCTTCCTTCCTCTGAACGTCATTCACCTTTAGAGACAACAGATCATTAACTCTATTTGAAAAGTGATATAGTCTGCCTTGCACACGCTTAATTTGATTAGGAGACGGATCATTTTCATCAAAAAAACTAACTACAGATGATAGCCCAGTAATATTCTCGACGATCGTGGAAAGAGAGTCATCAATTTCTTTCTCTCCCAAATTGGGGATGGAAATGGGCAAATCAAGGGACTCTCTAAGCTTGTTAGTGTCTATTGCAACCGTGCCTCCAGATTGCACGTTTCTGATAGTTAACTCGTATATCAACTCCTCTTTGCGCAAATAGTTAAGGAGGAGAACATCGCGAGGGCCGGGCATGATGACAGAACAATTTTGAAAAACTCACAAATGCCAGCAACTGAGAAAATTGTTAGAGTTTGGATTAAAGCAATGTTTAACCGTCAAAAGGGGCAAAATTGAGACCCATTCAACCACGCTCTGCTACCACTTGTTACCGTGTTTTAGTGGTAGGTAGAGGAGAAAGAAGGTGCGGGCGTGAATGGGTCCCAAGCTACGGAAGAGAAACTAAGTTAAAATTTAACCAGGTTATATTTTCTTTTCAAAATTAAGTGATAACAAGTAGACAGGTACATAGTAGCCGAACCACAATTGAAAAATACATTTACATAGGTACCCCATTTGGGGCTTCAAAAGTCAGAAACATAATTCTTGAGCAATGAGCCCAACCTTACAATGAACACCATACAACAAAGGGGCCGAAAACCCCCAATCATGTCAGAAACACCAGCTTCCAGTTACACCGAAAAAGCCTTCTTGAGGCAAAACACAACTTTCAAGAAAGGGTAATTTTCCCTTAAAATGCAAGCCTATCATAGGCCACTCCTAACTCTACCTTTAAGCTGGCCTCCAAGGCCATATACACAGGGGTAAAATACCCAACCTACTGAAGTCTATTAAATGAAAGGAAGGTTGATTACATGACCTCTAAAATCACAATTTGAGAGGAGGCGAACTTGCACTCCTAATACACTTTGTTTAAGACCTACTTGGCACTAGGCCGTTTTTACAAGGGCTAATCCCATGCTAAAGAGGTGACTTAAGAAGAAAACAAATTATTTTACGTTAACGAAGAATAGGTTGAGAAAAATAAGTTCACCTCCAAACAATATGAGTGGGAGCTCGAGAGGGTTAGCACTCTCTATCCCAGTATGTAGCTTTACAAGAGAATAGATGAAAAGAGTAGTTACATTTTAGGAAAAGGTTACATGGTGGAACGCTTCGAACCCGCCCCGAGAGTTAAACTGCTGAGCTAGCAAAGAAAGAAGTTATTATTTGGCCATTACCTGGTTGATGACAGCCGCCGAAGAAAGGGGCGCTTCCCGCCTCCTGCTATGTACTTTACACACGAAAAGATGGAACAGAAGTGGCCCGGAGACCCTAAAATCAGCAGTTTAAATACTCTCGCAGAAAGTTCTAGGCGTTAGGGGAAAGAAAACACCCTCCCACAAAGATTTTATTGGGTAGGACCCCGCAACAGATTCAAGTTGGGGGAAGATACACCCGATTGGTCAGAAATTAATTGAAGAAATTCGGGATTGGATACATTCAAAACAAGGGGAAGAAAGGGGTAAATATTGCCAACTTAAACAATGACAGAAAGAAATTTAACAAAGAACAAACTTTTGAAATAAAATTTTCTCCAAGGAACAGTTCTTTTTCTTCGCACTAGGGTGCACTATTGTAATTCTTCAGTAATGTCCTCTAGAAGAGAAAGTTCACACTTCTTACTTCAAGCAAAACAAAAACACATCAAAAATGACACAGTTCTAAAACTCCAAAATTTACAGGTAGTGACATCTTCTGAGAAGGTAGAAGATTAATACCATCCATAAAGTTCAGACTTCTTCCAGCAGAGGAGTTTCAATTGGCGCACATTTTAAATAAGCGGCGTGGAGGTGTACCACCCAGTACAATTATTATTATTATTATTATTATTATTATTATTATTATTATTATTATTATTATTATTATTATTATTATTATTATTATGTCCCGCTCCAAGGCTACAAGTTTCGTGTGCTGGCCTTTGGTCACAGGGGTCCCGTGTCTGAATCCTGGCAGGGTCGGGAATTTTAAACATCATTTGTTGATTTCACTCGTACGGGGCTGGTTCTATGTGTCCTCTTAATTATCATTTCATATTCACCAGACGCGCATATCGCCTACGGGCGTCATATCAAAGGACCTGCACTTGGCGACCCGAACATGTCCTCGGACACCGCTGGCACTGAAAGCCATACGCTGTTTCATTTGTATTATTATTATTATTATTATTATTATTATTATTATTATTATTATTATTATTATTATTATTATTATTATTATTATTATTATTATTATTATTATTATTATTATTATTAACAGGGATGTGAAAGTAAACGGGCGTGAGGAATTCCCACACTCTCCTATCTATATCATTAAGTCAAAAATATGAGATGAGGAAGTATATTCGATGAGTAAAGCATAGTTGATAGCAGTGGCGATCTGACGAACCGAAGCCTAGCTCACCTATCCTCCGACGGTCACCGCTCCTATCCGATATCCAGCTGCAAGCCGCGCATTGTGAGTCGAGTGGAGAGGGGCTGCAATATCAGTCTCCGGTGCCTTGCTCTCAGAAATACGCGTGACGTATTTTCTCACTGTTTCAAAGTTCTGTAAATGGAACAGTGTGTCAAATGCTTACATTACAATGTGCTTTAGACTTCCATTATTCTCAACTGAGATTTGGGCTTCATTGATAGCCTTGATAGCCCTCAGTATAGCCCCTTGATGAATGTTGTGTGTAAACGGGCCTAACATCTAGATCATCGTTCCCACATATATTTTTGTCCTGTTCTGTTCGTGTCTCTGTGAACATATCATAGATTACAGTCCGACCCGTAGGCTGAACGGTCAGCGTACTGGCCTTCGGTTCAGAGGGCCCGGGTTGGATTCCTGGCCGCGCCGGGGATTTTAACCTTAATTGGTTAATTCCAATGGCACGGGGGCTGGGTGTATATGTTCTCTTCATCATTAATTCATCCTCATCATGGCGCGCAGATCGCCTACGGGCATCAAATAGAAAGACCTGCACTTTCGAGCCGAACCAGTTCTGGGATATCGCGGCACTAAAAGCCATACGACATTTCATTTCATGGATTACAACATTGAATAATGACCGGCTTATTGAGCCCCCTTGAAGTATACTCACTGATTTTAGCAAAGGTCTTTTATAATTTATATTTAAATACTTCTTTGATAGGATATTTCTCACTAACTGAATAAAGTACGATTGTACCCCTATGTCCTGTAATTTTGATGGTAGTGTACATGTAGTCAATAGCTTTAGATAGATCTATAAATAAAAAGATCAACTTACCTCGGTGATGTCTAAATGATTCTCCTTTTGATCCTGCAGAGATTTTCCTGCATAAATGGTAGAACTGCCTGTGCGAAAAACAAATTGCTCTTTAAAAATTTTTGAATCGGCAGTTGAATCTATTCGTTTCACAAGGAGTTTCATCAAGTTCTTGAAGAGCACACGTTTCAAAGCTGTACCTCGATCCGAACTAGGGTCACTGGAGTCACCTTTCCCTTTATACAACACTATGAGTGAAGCATTCTTCCATCTTTCTGGTATGGTTCCTATGAGTGAGACATTGATTCAGCAGATTGTTATCACATCTTTCAGAATGTAATCAATCAATGTAATAAATCACTACTGATATACATTATAGGCAGTCGCAAAGGTGACAGATTCCCTCCGTAACTATTATTATTATTATTATTATTATTATTATTATTATTAGTATTATTATTATTATTATTTTACAGCGGTCGTACCCATCGTTCACTGATTAATTAGCTTTCTCGGGAGATCAGTGGTGGTGTCCAAATTTGACCAGCGGGTCGATTCCAACCAACAAAATAAAACACTAAACCTGAAAGATGGCATTTCTACCAATAAAAATAAAACTACATCGGTACTCTAACAGCAGCCCTGCAGTCTTCCTACAAGGATGCGGAAGTAAACGGGGGTGAGGAATTCCCACACTCTACTATCTATATCATTAAGTCAGAAACAAGAGATGAGGAAATACATTTGATGAGTAAAGCATGGTTGATAGCAGTGGCGATCTGACGGACCGAAGCCTAGCTCACCTATCCTCCGCCGGTCAACGCTACTAATACGATATCCAGCTGCAAGCCGCGCATTTTGAGTCGAGGGGAGAGGAGCTGCAATATCAGTCTCCGGTGCCTTGCTCTCAGAAATATGTGCGACGTTTTTTCTCACTGCTACCAAGTTCTGTAAATGGAACAGTGTGTCAAATGCTTACATTACAATGTGCTTTAGACTTCCATTATTCTCAACTGAGATTTGGGCTTCATTGATAGCCTTGATAGCCCTCAGTATAGCCCCTTGATGAATGTTGTGTGTAAACGGGCCTAACATCTAGATCATCGTTCCCACATATATTTTTGTAATGTTCTGTTCGTGTCTCTGTGAACATATCATAGATTACAGTCAGACTCGTAGGCTGAACGGTCAGCGTACTGGCCTTCGGTTCAGAGGGACCCGGGTTGGATTCCTGGCCGCGCCGGGGATTATAACCTTAATTGGTTAATTCCAATGGCACGGGGGCTGAGTGTATATGTTCTCTTCATCATTAATTCATCCTCATCATGGCGCGCAGATCGCCTACGGGCATCAAATAGAAAGACCTGCACTTGCGAGCCGAACCAGTTCTGGGATATCGCGGCACTAAAAGCCATACGACATTTCATTTCATGGATTACAACATTGAATAATGACCGGCTTATTGAGCCCCCTTGAAGTATACTCACTGATTTTAGCAAAGGTCTTTTATAATTTATATTTAAATACTTCTTTGATAGGATATTTCTCACTAACTGAATAATGTACGATTGTACCCCTATGTCCTGTAATTTGGATGGTAGTGTACATGTAGTCAATAGCTTTAGATAGATCTACAAATAAAAAGATCAACTTACCTCGGTGATGTCTAAATGATTCTCCTTTTTTATCCTGTAGAGATTTTCCTGCATAAATGGTAGAACTGCCTGTGCTAAAACCAAATTGCTCTTTAGAAAATTTTGAATCGGCAGTTGAATCTATTCGTTTCACAAGGAGTTTCATCAAGTTCTTGAAGAGCACACATTTCAAAGCTGTACCTCGATACGAACTAGGGTCACTGGAGTCACCTTTCCCTTTATACAACACTTTGAGTGAAGCATTCTTCCATCTTTCTGGTGTGGTTCCTATGACTAAGAGATTGATTCAGCAGATTGTTATCACAGCTTCCAGAATGTAATCAATCAATGTAATAAATCACTACTGATCTGCATAATAGGCAGACGCCCAGCTGGCAGATTCCCTATCTAATATTTTCCTAGCCTTTTCTTATATGACTTTAAAGAAATTGGAAATTTATTGAACATGTGTCTTAGGAAGTTATTCCAATCCTAAACTCCCCTTCCTACAAACGTATATTTGTCCCAGTTTGTCCCCTTGAATTCCAACTTTATTTCATATTGTGATCATTCCTACTTTTAAAGTCACCACTCATATGTATTCGCCCCAACTGCTCTGAAATTTGTAGCGTGGGTTGGCGACAACCGGGCCCTTAGCTGAGAGTACTGTCATTGCTTCCACTTGTGCCATGCTACTTTTAAAGTCACCACTCAGATGTTTTCGCCCCAACTGCTCTGAAATTTGTAGCGTGGGTTGGCGACAACCGGGCCCTTAGCTGAGAGTACTGTCATTGCTTCCACTTGTGCCATGCTCCTCACTTTCTTCTATCATATTTGATCTTCCTTGGTCAACATTTGTTCTTTTCTGACCCCGACGGTATTACGTATGGAGGCCAAGGGAATCTTTCATTTTCACGCCCTTCGTGGCCCATGTCTTCCTATGGCCATGGTAGCCTAAGGTTTAGCAAATGAAAGTCCGGCTTTGTGGCTAAATGGATAAAACGTTTGCCTTTAGTCCGATGGCCCCGGTTCAGTTTCCAGAATCAACCCCCTCATACTGTTTATTCTATGGCTTGGGGACTGAGTTTTTATGACGTCCTCGTCATTCATTTTATCCCCATTATGTAAAGACAAAGCCTATATGAATGCCATGCCACATTATTATAATTATTATTATTATTATTAGCAGTATTATTATTGCCGGCTCCAAGGCTAAATGGTTAGTGTACTGGCCTTTATTCACAGGGTCTTGGGTTGGATTCCCGCCAGGGTCGGGAATTTTAAACATCATTTGTTAATTTCACTCGCACGAGGGCTAGGTGTATGTGTCCTCTTCATTATCATTTCATATTCACCAGGACGCGCAGGTCGCCTACGGGAGTGAAATCAAAGCACCTGCGCTTGGCAGCCGAAGATGTCCTCGGACACCCCCCGCTCTGAAAGCCACATGCCGTTTCATTTGTGTTATTATTATTATTATTATTATTATTATTATTATTATTATTATTATTATTATTATTATTATTATTATTATTATTATTATTATTATTATTATTATTATTATTATTATTATTATTATTGTTGTACCGGGCGGTACACCTCTACGACGCAATTTCAAATCCTTCGCCAATTGAGACTTCTCTACAGGAGAAACTCTGAACTTTAAAAACGGAATCAACTCTCCTGTTTATCAGAAGATGTCACTGTGTGTGTTTTTGATTTGCTTTTGTTTTTCAGTGATCAGGAAGTGTGGACATTCTATAACAGATGTCTCTACCAAAATCTATGGTAATACACTCTGGTGAAATGGAATAAACTCTCTTGGAGAAATGTTGTATTCATAAGTTTTGTCTTTACTAAATTTTGTTCTGCGGTTTGTGGGTTGGCGTCATTGATCTTTTCTTTCCGCCTGTTTTGAATTTAGCCAATCAGTAATTTCTGTAATTAATTTTCCTGCAATCATAACTTTCTTCTCCAAATTTCCATGTGTAATTCTTTGTCTACCAATAAAAACTGAGTGGGTGTGTCTACTCATTCCTGAAAGTTCTATAATTTTCCACGAGGGTAAAAAAACTGCTGATTTTCTTGTCTCCGGGCCACTGATATAACATCTAACTGTGTGTGTGAATATGTAGCAGTGGGCGGGAAGCGCCTCGTTCTTCAGACAGCAGTTCTTTTAACATCTCTATTTCTTGCTAGCTCAGCAGTATAACTCTCGGGGAGGGTTCGAAACCTATAATATGTAACCCATCTCTTTAAAATGTAAATTCCATTTCAGTCTATGTAAAAACTACAAATCTTCTACTGTAATGCGGGGTTAGAGAGTGCTTTACCCTCTCGAGCTCCCCTTCATTTTGAAATTGAGGGGACTACGTTTTCATAACCGTTTCTTCTCTTCCTTAATGTATTAAAGTTTTCTCATACGAGTCACCTCCCTAGCTTGGGAAAGGCCCCTGTGTATCGGCCTGGTGCCACTTAGGTTTTAAAATGTGTGTTTAGGAGTGCATGTTCACGCCTCCAGTCCTTTCTGTACTTTGGGCCAGTAACTTAACCTGATGGTTTTTTTTTTCATGCGAAGACCCTGTAGGTTGGGTATTAAACACCCCTGTTTCCTTGTGTGCCTTGAGGGCAGTTTGAAGTGATGTTTTTTGTGGCCTCTGATAGGCTTGTAAAATTGAGAACAGGTCCGCTCTTTCTGGTATTTTCTGGGGCTGTAGCTTAATTAAGGCCAGTGTTCTTCCTTTCAACTCCTAGGCCTTTCCTATCCCATCGTCGCCATAAGAATTATGTGTGTCGGCGTGTCGTAAAAACCCTAGCAAAAAAAGCAAACCAATTTCTGGTATTTGGGAAGGTGCCTCTAGGAGGCTTGACATTATTAAGCGGGAGCAAGAGCTCCATGTAATTAAGGGTTTTCTGCACTTTGGTAATTTGTGGTTGTGAGCTGAGAGCTCAAACTTTGGGAACCGTAGCCCAGAATTTGTAAAGTTGTATTGAATCTGATTTTCTTTGTTACTTCCCCTAGTGGAATCTGGTTAAATTTTTCTGTAATTTTGGACTTCTTGACCGTGTACCTGATTTAACTGGTTGTTATTTGTTGTACGCTCAAAATTCTATGCCACTATTGTTAAGTTTTGAAAATATAACCTATGTTGAAATTTTAATTCATCTTTCGAACCAGTAGTTAGACCCACTCCACACCGCACCTTCTTTCACCTCTGACTTCCACGGATAACTCCGTAACTATTATTATTATTATTATTATTATTATTATTATTATTATTATTATTATTATTATTATTATTATTTTACTGCAGTCGTACCCATCGTTCACTGGTTAATTAGCTTCCTAGGGAGATCAGTGGTGGTGTCCAAACCATGATCAGGGGCTCGATTCCAACCAACAAAATAAAAAAACTAAACCAGAAAGATGGCATTTCTGCCAATAAAAATAAAACTATATCGGTACTCTAACAGCAGCCCTGCAGTCTTCCTACAAGGATGTGGAAGTAAACGGGAGTGAGGAATTCCCACACTCTCCTATCTATATCATTAAGTCAGAAATATGAGATGAGGAAGTATATTCGATGAGTAAAGCATGGTTGATAGCAGTGGCGATCTGACGGACCGAAGCCTAGCTCACCTATCCTCCGCCGGTCACCGCTCCTATCCGATATCCAGCTGCAAGCCGCGCATTGTGTGTCGAGTGGAGAGGGGCTGCAATATCAGTCTCCGGTGCCTTGCTCTCAGAAATATACGCGACGTTTTTTCTCACTGCTTCGAAGTTCTGTAAATGGAACAGTGTGTCAAATGCTTACATTGCAATGTGCTTTAGACTTCCATTATTCTCAATTGAGATTTAGGCTTCACTGATAGCCTTGATAGCCCTCAGTATAGCCACTGATGAAGCTTGTGTTTAAATGGGCCTAACATCTAGATCATCTTTCCCACATATATATTTGTCCTGTTCTGTTCGCGTCTCTGTGAACATTACATGGATTACAGTCCGACTCGTTGGCTGAACGGTCAGCGTACTGGCCTTCGGTTCAGAGGGTCCCGGGTTCCATACCTGGCGAGGCCGGGGAATTTAACCTTAATTGGTTAATTGCAATGGCACGGAGCTGGGTGTATGTGTTGTCTTCATCATCATTTCGTCCTCATCCTAACGCGCAGTTTGCCTACGGGCGTCAAATAGAAAGACCTGCACCTGGCGAGCCGAACCCGTTCTGGGATATCCCGGCACTAAAAACCATACGACATTTCATTTCATGTATTACAAAATTGAATAATAACCGGTTTAACGAGCCCTCTTAAAGTATACTCACTGATTTTAGCAAAAGTATGGAAATCGTAATGTATTTTATAGCTAAATAGTACTTTGATGGGATATTTCTCAGTAACTGAATAATGTACGATTGTGTCCCTATGTCCTCTAATTTGGATGGTAGTGTACATGAAGTCAAAAGCTTTAGATAGATCTACAAATAAAACGAACAACTTACCTCGGGGATGTCTAAGTGATTCTCCTTTTGGTCCTGTAGATATTTTCCTAAATAAATTGTAGAACTGCCTGTGCTAAAAGCACATTGCTCTTCAGAAATTTTTGAATCTTTAGTAGAATCTATTCGTTTCACAAGGAGTTTCATCAAGAACTTGTAGAGCACAAATTTCAAAGCTGTACCACGACACGAACTAGTGTCACTGGAGTCACCTTTCCCTTTATACAACACTTTGAGTGAAGCATTCTTCCATCTTTCTGGTATGGTTCCTATGAGTAAGAGATTGATTCAGCAGATTGTTATCACATCTTTCAGAATGTAATCAATCAATGTAATAAATCACTACTGATCTGCATTTTAGGCAGTCGCCCAGGTGGCAGATTCCCTATCTGATGTTTTCTTAGCCTTTTCTTAAATGACTTCAAAGAAATTGGATATTTATTGAACATCTGCCTTAGGAAATTATTCCAATCCCTAACTCCCCTTCCTATAAACGTATATTTGTCCCAGTTTGTCTCCTTGAATTCCAACTTTATTTCATATCGTGATCATTCCTACTTTTAAAGTTACCACTCAGATGTATTCGCCCCAAAGGCTCTGAAAATTGTAGCGTGTGTTGGCGACAACTGGGCACTTAGCTGAGTACTGTAATTTCTTCCACTTACTTGTGCCAGTCTGCTCACTATCTTATATCATATTTGACCTTCCTTGGTCAACATTTGTTCTTTTCTGACCCCGGTGGTATTACGTATGGATGCCAGGGAATTTTTAATTTTCACGCTCTTCGTGGCCCTTCTCTTCCTTTGGCTATGGTAGCCGAAGGTTTAGCAAATGAAAGTCCGGCATTGTGGCTATTTGGACAGAAATTTTGCCTTTGGTCCGATGGCCACGGTTCAGTTTCCAGAATCAACCCCCTCATACTGTTATTTCCATGGCTTGGGGACTGGGTTTTTATGACGTCTTCGCCATTCATTTCATCCCCATTATGTAAACGCCAAGCCTATATGGATGCCATGCCCCAATATTATTATTATTATTATTATTATTATTATTATTATTATTATTATTATTATTATTATTATTATTATTACCAGTGCTATTATGGCCGGCTCCAACGCTAAATGGTTAGTCTGCTGGCCTTTGACCACAGGGTCCCGGGTTCGATTCCTGCCAGGGTCGGGATTTTTAAACATCATTTTTTAATTTCACTCGCACTGGGGCTGGGGTATGTGTCCTCTTCATTATCATTTCATATTCACCAGGACGCGCAGGTCGCCTACGAGGGTCAAAACAAAGCACCAGCACTTGGGGAGCCGAACATATCCTCGGACATCCCTGGCACTGAAAGCCATACGTCGTTTCATTATTATTATTATTATTATTATTATTATTATTATTATTATTATTATTATTATTATTATTATTATTATTATTATTATTATTATTATTATTATTATTTTACAGCAGTCGTACCCATCGTTCACTGGTTAATTAGCTTCCTAGGGAGATCAGTGGTGGTGTCTAAACCATGATCAGGGGCTCGATTCCGACCAACAAATTCAAAATAAAAAATCTAAGCCTGAAAGATGTCATTTCTACCAATAAAAATAAAGCTATATCGGTACTCTAACAGCAGCCCTGTAGTCTTCCTATAAGGATGTGGAAGTAAACGGGAGTGAGGAATTCCCACACTCTCCTATCTATATCATTAAGTCAGAAATATGAGATGAGGAAGTATATTCGATGAGTAAAGCATAATTGATAGCAGTTGGGATCTGACGAACCGAAGCCTAGCACACCTATCCTCCGCCGGTTACCGCTCCTATCCGATATCCAGCTGCAAGCCGTGCATTGTGAGTCGAGGGGAGAGGGGCTGCAATATCAGTCTCCGGTGCCTTGCTCTCAGAAATATACGCGACGTTTTTTCTCACTGCTTCCAAGTTCTGTAAATGGAACAGTGTGTCAAATGCTTACATTACAATGTGCTTTAGACTTCTATTATGGGCTTCATTGATAGCCTTGATAGCCCTCAGTATAGCCACTATGTAGCTTGTGTTTAAACGGGCCTAACATCTAGATCATCTTTCCCACATATATTTTTGTCCTGTTCTGTTCGCGTCTCTGAGAACATATAATGGATTACAAAATTGAATAATATCCGGTTTTACGGGCCCCCTTGAAGTATACTCACTAATTTTAGCATAGTTTGGAAATCATAATGTAATTTGTAGTTAAATAGTTCTTTGATAGGATATTTCTCAGTAACTGAATAATATACGATTGTATCCCAATGTCCTGTAGTTTGGATAGTAGTGTACATGAAGTCAAAAGCTTTAGATTGTTCTACAAATGAAAAGAACAACTTACCTCGGGGATGTCTAAGTGATTCTCCTTTTGGTCCTGCAGAGGTTTTCCTGCATAAATGGTAGAACTGCCTGTGCGAAAACCAAATTGCTCTTCAGATATTTTCTAATCGGCAGTTGAATCTATTCGTTTCAGAAGGAGTTTCATCAAGATCTGGAAGAGCACACATTTCAAAGCTATACCTCGATGCGAACTAGGGTCACTGGAGTCACCTTTCCCTTTATATAACACTTTGAGTGAAGTATTCTTCCACCTCTCTGGTATGGTTCCTATGAGTAAGACATTGATTCAGCAGATTGTTATCACATCTTTCAGAATGTAATCAATCAATGTAATAAATCACTACTGATCTACATTATAGGCAATCGCCCAGGTGGCAGATTCCCTGTCTGATGTTTTCCTAGACTTTCCTTAAATGACTTCAAAGATTGGAAATTTATTGAACATCTGCCTTAGGAAGTTATTCCAATCCCTAACTCCCCTTCCTATAAACGTATATTTGTCCCAGTTTGTCCCCTTGAATCCAAATTTTCTTCATATTGTGATCATTCCTATTTTTAAAGTGACCACTCAGATGTATTCGCCCCAAGGGCTCTGAAATTTGTAGCGTGGGTTGGCGACTACGGGGCCCTTAGCTGAGAGTACTGTCATTGCTTCCACTTGTGCCATGCTCCTCACTTTCTTCTATCATATTTTCCTTCCTTGGTCAACATTTGTTCTTTTCTGGTCCCGACGGTATTACGTACGGAGGCCGAGGGAATCTTTCATTTTCACGCCCTTCGTGGCCCATGTCTTCCTATGGCCATGGTAGCCTAAGGTTTAGCAAAATAATGAAAGTCCGGCTTTGTGGCAAAATGGATAGAACGTTTGCCTTTAGTCCGATGGCCCCGGTTCAGTTTCCAGAATCAACCCCCTCATACTGTTTATTTCATGGCTTGGGGACTGAGTTTTTATGACGTCCTCGTCATTCATTTTATCCCCATTATGTAAAGACAAAGCCTATATGAATGCCATGCCACATTATAATAATAATAATAATTATTATTATTAGCAGCATTATTATTGCCGGCTCCAAGGCTAAATGGTTAGTGTGCTGGCCTTTATTCACAGGGTCCCGGGTTGGATTCCCGCCAGGGTCGGGTATTTTAAACATCATTTGTTAATTTCACTCCCACGGGGGCTAGGTGTATGTGTCCTCTTCATTATCATTTCATATTCACCAGGACGCGCAGGTCGCCTACGGGAGTGAAATCAAAGCACCTGCGCTTGGCAGCCGAAGATGTCCTCGGACACCCCCCGCTCTGAAAGCCACATGCCATTTCATTTGTATTATTATTATTATTATTATTATTATTATTATTTTAACGGGCGGTACACCTCTACGACGCAATTTCAAATCTTTCGCCAATTGAGACTTCTCTACAGGAGAAACTCTGAACTTTAAAAACGGAATCAACTCTCCTGTTTATCAGAAGATGTCACTGTGTGTGTTTTTGATTTGCTTTTGTTTTTCAGTGATCAGGAAGTGTGGACATTCTATAACAGATGTCTCTACCAAAAACTATGGTAATACACTCTGGTGCAATGGAATGAACTCTCTTGGAGAAATGTTGTATTCATAAGTTTTGTCTTTACTAAATTTTGTTCTGCGGTTTGTGGGTTGGCAACATTGATCCTTTCTTTCCGCCTGTTTTGAATTTAGCCAATCAGTAATTTCTGTAATTAATTTTCCTGCAATCATAGCTTTCTTCTCCAAATTTCCATGTGTAATTCTTTGTCTACCAATAAAAACTGAGTGGGTGTGTCTACTCATTCCTGAAAGTTCTATAATTTTCCACGAGGGTATAAAAACTGCTCATTTTCTTGTCTCCGGGCCACTGATATAACATCTAACTGTGTGTGTGAATATGTAGCAGGGGGCGGGAAGCGCCTCGTTCTTCAGACAGCAGTTCTTTTAACATCTCTATTTCTTGCTAGCTCAGCAGTATAACTCTCGGGGAGTTTTCGAAACCTATAATATGTAACCCATCCCTTTAAAATGTAAATTCCTTTTCAGTCTATGTAAAAACTACAAATCTTCTGCAGTAATGCGGGGTTAGAGAGTGCTTTACCCTCTCGAGCTCCCCTTCATTTTGAAATTGAGGGGACTACGTTTTCATAACCGTTTCTTCTCTTCCTTAATGTATTAAAGTTTTCTCATACGAGTCACCTCCCTAGCTTGGGAAAGGCCCCTGTGTATCGGCCTGGAGCCACATAGGTTTTAAAATGTGTGTTTAGGAGTGCATGTTCACGCCTCCAGTCCTTTCTGTACTTTGGGCCAGTATCTTAACCTGATGTTTTTTTTTTCATGCGAAGACCCTGTAGGTTGGGTATTAAACACCCCTGTTTCCTTGTGTGCCTTGAGGGCAGTTTGAAGTGATGTTTTTTGTGGCCTCTGATAGGCTTGTAAAATTGAGAGCAGGTCCGCTCTTTCTGGTATTTTCTGGGGCTGTACCTTAATTAAGGCCACTGTTCTTCCTTTCAACTCCTAGGCCTTTCCTATCCCATCGTCGCCATAAGACTTATGTGTGTCGGCGTGTCGTAAAAACCCTAGCAAAAAAAGCAAACCAATTTCTGGTATTTGGGAAGGTGCCTCTAGGAGGCTTGACATTATTAAGCGGGAGCAAGAGCTCCATGTAATTAAGGGCTTTCTGCCCTTTGGTAATTTGTGGTTGTGAGCTGAGAGCTCAAACTTTGGGGACCGTAGCCCAGAATTTGTAAAGTTGTATTGAACCTGATTTTCTTTGTTACTTCCCCTAGTGGAATCTGGTTAAATTTTTCTGTAATTTTGGACTTCTTGACCGTGTACCTGATTTAACTGGTTGTTATTTGTTGTACGCTCAAAATTCTATGCCACTATTGTTAAGTTTTGAAAATATAACCTATGTTGAAATTTTAATTCATCTTTCGAACCCGTAGTTAGACCCATTCCACCCCGCACCTTCTTTCACCTCTGACTTCCACGGATAACTCCGTAACTATTATTATTATTATTATTATTATTATTATTATTATTATTATTATTATTATTATTATTATTATTATTATTATTATTATTATTATTTTACTGCAGTCGTACCCATCGTTCACTGGTTAATTAGCTTCCTAGGGAGATCAGTGGTGGTGTCCAAACCATGATCAGGGGCTCGATTCCAACCAACAAAATAAAAAAACTAAACCTGAAAGATGGCATTTCTGCCAATAAAAATAAAACTATATCGGCACTCTAACAGCAGCCCTGCAGTCTTCCTACAAGGATGTGGAAGTAAACGGGAGTGAGGAATTCCCACACTCTCCTATCTATATCATTAAGTCAGAAATATGAGATGAGGAAGTATATTCGATGAGTAAAGCACAGTTGATAGCAGTGGTGATCTGACGGACGCAAGCCTAGCTCACCTATCCTCCGCCGGTCACTGCTCCTATCCGATATCGCGCTGCAAGCCGCGCATTGTGTGTCGAGTGGAGAGCGGCTGCAATATCAGTCTCCGGTGCCTTGCTCTCAGAAATATACGCGACGTTTTTTCTCACTGCTTCCAAGTTCTGTAAATGGAACAGTGTGTAAATGCTTACATTGCAATGTGCTTTAGACTTCTATTATTCTCAATTGAGATTTAGGCTTCACTGATAGCCTTGATAGCCCTCAGTATAGCCACTGATGAAGCTTGTGCTTAAACGGGCCTAACATCTAGATCACCTTTCCCACATATATATTTGTCCTGTTCTGTTCGCGTCTCTGTGAACATATCATGGATTACAGTCCGACTCGTTGGCTGAACGGTCAGCGTACTGGCCTTCGGTTCAGAGGGTCCCGGGTTCCATACCTGGCGGGGCCGGGGACTTTAACCTTAATTGGTTAATTGCAATGGCACGGGGCTGGGTGTATGTGTTGTCTTCATCATCATTTCATCCTCATCATAACGCGCAGCTTGCCTACGGGCGTCAAATAGAAAGACCTGCACCTGGCGAGCCGAACACGTTCTGGGATATCCCGGCACTAAAAGCCAAACGACATTTCATTTCATGGATTACAAAACTGAATAATAATCGGTTTAACGTGCCCTCTTAAGTATACTCACTGATTTTAGCAAAAGTATGGAAATCGTAATGTATTTTATAGCTAAATAGTACTTTGATGGGATATTTCTCAGTAACTGAATAATGTACGATTGTGTCCCTATGTCCTCTAATTTGGATGGTAGTGTACATGTAGTCAATAGCTTTAGATAGATCTACAAATAAAAAGATCAACTTACCTCGGTGTTGTCTAAATGATTCTCCTTTTGGTCCTGTAGAGATTTTCCTGCATAAATGGTAGAACTGCCTGTGCTAAAACCAAATTGCTCTTTAGAAATTTTTGAATCGGCAGTTGAATCTATTCGTTTCACAAGGAGTTTCATCAAGATCTTGAAGAGCACACATTTCAAAGCTGTACCTCGATACGAACTAGGGTCACTGGAGTCACCTTTCCCTTTATACAACACTTTGAGTGAAGCATTCTTCCAACTTTCTGGTATGGTTCCTATGAGTAAGAGATTGATTCAGCAGATTGTTATCACAGCTTCCAGAATGTAATCAATCAATGTAATAAATCACTACTGATCTGCATAATAGGCAGACGACCAGCTAGCAGATTCCCTATCTAATATTTTCCTAGCCTTTTCTTATATGACATTAAAGAAATTGGAAATTTATTGAACATGTGTCTTAGGAAGTTATTCCAATCCTAAACTCCCCTTCCTACAAACAGATATTTGTCCCAGTTTGTCCCCTTGAATTCCAACTTTATTTCATATTGTGATCATTCCTACTTTTAAAGTCACCACTCATATGTATTCGCCCCAACTGCTCTGAAATTTGTAGCGTGGGTTGGCGACAACCGGGCCCTTAGCTGAGAGTACTGTCATTGCTTCCACTTGTGCCATGCTACTTTTAAAGTCACTACTCAGATGTATTCGCCCCAACTGCTCTGAAATTTGTAGCGTGGGTTGGCGACAACCGGGCCCTTAGCTGAGAGTACTGTCATTGCTTCCACTTGTGCCATGCTCCTCACTTTCTTCTATCATATTTGACCTTCCTTGGTCAACATTTGTTCTTTTCTGACCCCGACGGTATTACGTATGGTGGCCAAGGGAATCTTTCATTTTCACGCCCTTCGTGGCCCATGTCTCCCTATGGCCATGGTAGCCTAAGGTTTAGCAAATGAAAGTCCGGCTTTGTGGCTAAATGGATAGAACGTTTGCCTTTAGTCCGATGGCCCGGTTCAGTTTCCAGAATCAACCCCCTCATACTGTTTATTCCATGGCTTGGGGACTGAGTTTTTATGACGTCCTCGTCATTCATTTATCCCCATTATGTAAAGACAAAGCCTATATGAATGCCATGCCACATTATTATAATTATTATTATTATTATTAGCAGTATTATTATTGCCGGCTCCAAGGCTAAATGGTTAGTGTACTGGCCTTTATTCACAGGGTCCCGGGTTGGATTCCCGCCAGGGTCGGGAATTTTAAACATCATTTGTTAATTTCACTCGCACGGGGGCTAGGTGTATGTGTCCTCTTCATTATCATTTCATATTCACCAGGACGCGCAGGTCGCCTACGGGAGTGAAATCAAAGCACCTGCGCTTGGCAGCCGAAGATGTCCTCGGACACCCCCCGCTCTGAAAGCCACATGCCGTTTCATTTGTATTATTATTATTATTATTATTATTATTATTATTATTATTATTATTATTATTATTGTACCGGGCGGTACACCTCTACGACGCAATTTCAAATCTTTCGCCAATTGAGACTTCTCTACAGGAGAAACTCTGAACTTTAAAAACGGAATCAACTCTCCTGTTTATCAGAAGATGTCACTGTATGTGTTTTTGATTTGCTTTTATTTTTCAGTGATCAGGAAGTGTGGACATTCTATAACAGATGTCTCTACCAAAAACTATGGTAATACACTCTGGTGCAATGGAATGAACTCTCTTGGAGAAATGTTGTATTCATAAGTTTTGTCTTTACTAAATTTTGTTCTGCGGTTTGTGGGTTGGCAACATTGATCCTTTCTTTCCGCCTGTTTTGAATTTAGCCAATCAGTAATTTCTGTAATTAATTTTCCTGCAATCATAGCTTTCTTCTCCAAATTTCCATGTGTAATTCTTTGTCTACCAATAAAAACTGAGTGGGTGTGTCTACTCATTCCTGAAAGTTCTATAATTTTCCACGAGGGTATAAAAACTGCTCATTTTCTTGTCTCCGGGCCACTGATATAACATCTAACTGTGTGTGTGAATATGTAGCAGGGGGCGGGAAGCGCCTAGTTCTTCAGACAGCAGTTCTTTTAACATTTCTATTTCTTGCTAGCTCAGCAGTATAACCCTCGGGGAGGGTTCGAAACCTTTAATATGTAACCCATCTCTTTAAAATGTAAATTCCTTTTCAGTCTATGTAAAAACTACAAATCTTCTGCAGTAATGCGGGGTTAGAGAGTGTTTTACCCTCTCGAGCTCCCCTTCATTTTGAAATTGAGGGGACTACGTTTTCATAACCGTTTTTTCTCTTCCTTAATGTATTAAAGTTTTCTCATACGAGTCACCTCCCTAGCTTGGGAAAGGCCCCTGTGTATCGGCCTGGAGCCACATAGGTTTTAAAATGTGTGTTTAGGAGTGCATGTTCACGCCTCCAGTCCTTTCTGTACTTTGGGCCAGTATCTTAACCTGATGTTTTTTTTTTTTCATGCGAAGACCCTGTAGGTTGGGTATTAAACACCCCTGTTTCCTTGTGTGCCTTGAGGGCAGTTTGAAGTGATGTTTGTTGTGGCCTCTGATAGGCTTGTAAAATTGAGAGCAGGTCCGCTCTTTCTGGTATTTTCTGGGGCTGTACCTTAATTAAGGCCACTGTTCTTCCTTTCAACTCCTAGGCCTTTCCTATCCCATCGTCGCCATAAGACTTATGTGTGTCGGCGTGTCGTAAAAACCCTAGCAAAAAAAGCAAACCAATTTCTGGTATTTGGGAAGGTGCCTCTAGGAGGCTTGACATTATTAAGCGGGAGCAAGAGCTCCATGTAATTAAGGGTTTTCTGCCCTTTGGTAATTTGTGGTTGTGAGCTGAGAGCTCAAACTTTGGGGACCGTAGCCCAGAATTTGTAAAATTGTATTGAACCTGATTTTCTTTGTTATTTCCCCTAGTGGAATCTGGTTAAATTTTTCTGTAATTTTGACTTCTTGACCGTGTACCTGATTTAACTGGTTGTTATTTGTTGTACGCTCAAAATTCTATGCCACTATTGTTAAGTTTTGAAAATATAACCTATGTTGAAATTTTAATTCATCTTTCGAACCCGTAGTTAGACCCATTCCACCCCGCACCTTCTTTCACCTCTGACTTCCACGGATAACTCCGTAACTATTATTATTATTATTATTATTATTATTATTATTATTATTATTATTATTATCATTATTATTATTATTATTATTATTATTATTATTATTATTATTATTATTATTTTACTGCAGTCGTACCCATCGTTCACTGGTTAATTCGATTCCTAGGGAGATCAGTGGTGGTGTCCAAACCATGATCAGGGGCTCGATTCCAACCAACAAAATAAAAAAAACTAAACCTGAAAGATGGCATTTCTGCCAATAAAAATAAAACTATATCGGTACTCTAACAGCAGCCCTGCAGTCTTCCTACAAGGATGTGGAAGTAAACGGGAGTGAGGAATTCCCACACTCTCCTATCTATATCATTAAGTCAGAAATATGAGATGAGGAAGTATATTCGTTGAGTAAAGCATGGTTGATAGCCGTTGGGATCTGACGAACCGAAGCCTAGCACACCTATCCTCCGCCGGTCCCCGCTCCTATCCGATATCCAGCAGCAAGCCGCGCATTGTGTGTCGAGTGGAGAGGGGCTGCAATATCAGTCTCCGGTGCCTTGCTCTCAGAAATATGCGCGACGTTTTTTCTCACTGCTTCCAAGTTCTGTAAATGGAACAGTGTGTCAAATGCTTACATTGCAATGTGCTTTAGACTTCCATTATTCTCAATTGAGATTTAGGCTTCACTGATAGCCTTGATAGCCCTCAGTATAGCCACTGATGAAGCTTGTGTTTAAACGGGCCTAACATCTAGATCATCTTTCCCATATATATATTTGTCCTGTTCTGTTCGCGTCTCTGTGAACATATCATGGATTACAGTCCGACTCGTTGGCTGAACGGTCAGCGTACTGGCCTTCGGTTCAGAGGGTCCCGGGTTCCATACCTGGAGGGGCCGGGGACTTTAACCTTAATTGGTTAATTGCAATGGCACGGGGCTGGGTGTATGTGTTGTCTTCATCATCATTTCATCCTCATCATAACGCGCAGCTTGCCTACGGGTGTCAAATAGAAAGACCTGCACCTGGCGAGCTGAACCCGTTCTGGGATATCCCGGCACTAAAAGCCATACGACATTTCATTTCATGGATTACAAAATTGAATAATAACCGGTTTAACGAGCCCTCTTAAAGTATACTCACTGATTTTGGCAAAAGTATGGAAATCGTAATGTATTTTATAGCTAAATAGTACTTTGATGGGATATTTCTCAGTAACTGAATAATGTACGATTGTGTCCCTATGTCCTCTAATTTGGATAGTAGTGTACATGAAGTCAAAAGCTTTAGATAGATCTACAAATAAAACGAACAACTTACCTCGGGGATGTCTAAGTGATTCTCCTTTTGGTCCTGTAGATATTTTCCTAAATAAATTGTAGAACTGCCTGTGCTAAAACCAAATTGCTCTTCAGAAATTTTTGAATCGGCAGTACAATCTATTCGTTTCACAAGGAGTTCCATCAAGATCTTGAAGAGCACACATTTCAAAGCTGTACCTCGACACGAACTAGTGTCACTGGAGTCACCTTTTTCTTTATACAACACTTTGAGTGAAGCATTCTTCCATCTTTCTGGTATGGTTCCTATGAGTAAGAGATTGATTCAGCAGATTGTTATCACATCTTTCAGAATGTAATCAATCAATGTAATAAATCACTGCATTTTAGGCAGTCACACAGGTGGCAGATTCCCTATCTGATGTTTTCTTAGCCTTTTCTTAAATGACTTCAAAGAAATTGGATATTTATTGAACATCTGCCTTAGGAAATTATTCCAATGCCTAACTCCCCTTCTTATAAACGTATATTTGTCCCAGTTTGTCTCTTTGAATTCCAACTTTATTTCATATCGTGATCATTCCTACTTTTAAAGTTACCACTCAGATGTATTCGCCCCAAAGGCTCTGAAATTTGTAGCGTGTGTTGGCGACAACGGGGCCCTTAGCTGAGTATTGTAATTTCTTCCACTTACTTGTGCCAGTCTGCTCACTTTCTTCTATCATATTTGACCTTCCTTGGTCAACATTTGTTCTTTTCTGACCCCGATGGTATTACGTATGGATGCCAAGGGAGTCTTTAATTTTCACGCTCTTCGTGGCCCTTCTCTTCCTTTGGCTATGGTAGCCGAAGGTTTAGCAAATTGTGGCTAAATGGACAGAAAGTTTACCTTTGGTCCGATGGCCCCGGTTCAGTTTCCAGAATCAACCCACTCATACTGTTATTTCCATGGCTTGGGGACTGAATTTTTATGACGTCTTCGCCATTCATTTCATCCCCATTATGTAAACGCCAAGCCTATATGGATGCCATGCCCCATTATTATTATTATTATTATTATTATTATTATTATTATTATTATTATTATTATTATTATTATTATTATTATCAGTGCTATTATGGCCGGCTCCAAGGCTAAATGGTTAGTCTGCTGGCCTTTGTCCACAGGGTCCCGGGTTCGATTCCTGCCAGGGTCGGGAATTTTAAACATCACTTTTTAATTTCACTCGCACTGGGTCTGGGGTATGTGTCCTCTTCATTATCATTTCATATTCACCAGGACGCGCAGGTCGCCTACGAGGGTCAAAACAAAGCACCAGCACTTGGGGAGCCGAACATATCCTCGGACATCCCTGGCACTGAAAGCCATACGTCGTTTCATTTGTATTATTATTATTATTATTATTACTAGCTGATTTACCCGTGCTTCGCTACCGGATTCTCAGAAAGACTGACTTTGTGGTTTTCTTAACTGAAGTCAACATCAGAGAGAGAGTCATCTCCGTACAGGCAATAAAGGCTCCTGGAGGGGTGGAAGGTAAAGGCTTCCACTATCCGTAACCTCGGCACTTGGTGGGGTAGAGTGGTTAGCTCTACGTTCCGGCCTTCTTTGCCCCCACTCTCCAGAAATTAACCTGGTACTCATTTTTGATGTAGGCTGAGTGATCTTCAGGACCATGTGCACTTTCGGAAGTGGAAACGTAGTTTCTTAAATTTTAGGTCTTCCTGACGGGGATTCGAACCCACGTCCTTCCGGGTGAACCGAGTACGCCTTTACCGCCTCGGCCAGGCAACATACGTCATTTAAAAAAGGCCAGTAGGAATGTAGCGACTAAATGCAATGTTAACATATAAAATACTCGATCGAAAAAAAAAATGAACATTTTCTCAATTTTAACGAACAGTACTACGGTGCCGATCGAACAGTCCAAAGTTCCACAGCTGGAATGACCAGGCCGCAGACAGCAGTGAATACTCCTCTGCCATTATTCCGTGAAATATGCACACTGATCATTCCAATCAACCCTCAGATTAGGGATTGAATAGCTGGAATACTATGATGAACCAATGTGTTACGTACCAGTAGTATCAGAAAATTTATGAACCAGAGATTTATTTAATAGTAAATATGAACCAGAGGAATGGCATCCTAAAGAAGAAAGTTATCTAACTCCCCAGCTACTTCCCGCAAATATTCAGGTAGGCTGTTACACTCAGTACGACCGGGCGATTTGGCCGTGTGGTTAGGGGCAAACAGCTGTGAGCTTGCATCCGGAAGATAGTGAACCCCACTGTGGGCAACCCTGAAGATGGTATTCCGTGGTTTTCCATTTTCACACCAGAAAATGTTGGGGCTGATCCTTAATTAAGGCCAAGGTCGCTTCCTTCACAGTCCTAGCCTTTTCCTATCCTATCGTCGCCATAAGACCAATCTGTTTCGGTGCGACGTAAAGCAAATTTTAAAAAACTCGGTACGCAGCAGTAATCCTATATATCGGAGATAAGTGTCAACAGAAGACACAAAGCACATCACAACAAACAATGGTCGATGAAATGTTATTGTTGATCACTTTTATGAGCTTTCTTTATTATAGGCCTTCCCATTTAGTTTTCATTCGAGTCTGCGATATTAGGACGTTTTATAAAATTATTTCTTGCGTAGACTGTAGTTCCTAATTCTCCGACAATACATACCGATTTTTATTATGTTCGGTTTACCTATTTTCTCGTGACTCGGCGCTGATATGGACTTAGTAACAAAAATCCAAATTCATGAATATCTCTGTGATCATAGCCGGGACGGTAACAATGTATAAGAGGTAAATGATCGAAAATTTAATTCTATATAACTTTAGTTATGTAGTATTTATCGATACGACCATTAGTAACATAAATATTTGAGAATAAAATTTTAGGCTTCCCCTAAACTACCATTTCAATCAGCGTGAATAAAATTATTTATGGGCTATATTATAGCGAACTATTCCCCGACTTTGTATACCGATTTTCATTAAGATAGGACCGCTAATAACATAAATATTTGAGACTTACATTTTAGGCCTTCCCCTAAACTACCGTTTTTCTCAGCGTCAATACAATTATTTACAGTCTAGATTATAGAGACTTGCTCCCTGACTTCGCCTACTGATTTTAATTAAGATACGACCACTAATAACATAAATATTTGAAAATTACATTTTAGGCCTTCCCCTAAACTACCATTTCACTCAGCGCGAATGAAATTATTTATTGCCTAGATTGTAGCGACTAATTCCCCGACTTTACATACCGATTTTCATGAAACTGTCTTCAGCCGTTTTCTCGTGATGCGTGTACATACATACAGACAGATAGACAGACAGACAGACAGAAATTACGGAAAAGATAAAAGTGCATTTCCTTGTTACTGTGGACATGACCGATACAGAAATACCATTTTTTTCTAATTCTGAGCAATGTACAGACAAAACTCTTATTTTATATATATATATAGATTACATTTCAGGCCTTCCCCTAAACTACCATTTTAATCAGAGTGAATAAAATTATTGATGGCCTAGATTATAGCGACTTATTCCCCGACTTTGCATACCAATTTTCGTGAAGATACGACCACTAATATAATAAATATTTGAGAATTAAATTTTAGGCCTTCCCCTAAACTACCAGTTTTCTCAGCGTGAATACAATTATTTATGGCCTAGATTATATCGACTTATTACCTCGACCTTGCATACCGATTTTCATTAAGACGCGGCCACTAATAACATAAATATTTGAGAATTAAATTTCAGGCCTTCCCCTAAACTACCATTTCACTCGGCGTGAATAAAATAATTTATAGCCTAGATTGTAGCGGTTTATCACCCGACTTTACATTCCGATTTTCATTAAATTCTCTTAAGCCGTTTTCTCGTGATGCGTGTACATACATACAGACAGACAGACAGACAGACAGACAGACAGACAGACAGACAGACAGACAGACAGACAGACAGACAGACAGACAGACAGAAATTACGGAAAAGAAAAAAATGCATTTCCTTGTTACTGTGGACATGACCGATACAGAAATACCATTCTTTTCAAATTCTGAGCAATGTACAGACAAAACTCTTATTTTATATATATAGATTATTTTACAGCAGTCGTACCCATCGTTCACTGGTTAATTAGCTTTCTAGGGAGATCAGTGGTGGTGTCCAAACCATGATCAGGGGCTCGATTCCGACCAACAAATTCAAAATAAAAATCTAAGCCTGAAAGATGGCATTTCTACCAATAAAAATAAAGCTATATCGGTACCCTAACAGCAGCCCTGTAGTCTTCCTATAAGGATGTGGAAGTAAACGGGCGTGAGGAATTCCCACACTCTCCTATCTACATCATTAAGTCAGAAATATGAGATGAGGAAGTATATTCGATGAGTAAAGCATGGTTGATAGCAGTTGGGATCTGACGAACCGAAGCCTAGCACACCTAACCTCCGCCGGTCTCCGCTCATATCCGATATCCAGCAGCAAGCCGCGCATTGTGAGTCGAGTGGAGAGGGGCTGCAATATCAGTCTCCGGTGCCTTGCTCTCAGAAATATACGCGACGTTTTTTCTCACTGCTTCCAAGTTCTGTAAATGGAACAGTGTGTCAAATGCTTACATTACAATGTGCTTTAGACTTCTATTATGGGCTTCATTGATAGCCTTGATAGCCCTCAGTATAGCCACTATGTAGCTTGTGTTTAAACGGGCCTAACATCTAGATCATCTTTCCCACATATATGTTTGTCCTGTTCTGTTCGCGTCTCTGAGAACATATAATGGATTACAAAATTGAATAATATCCGGTTTTACGGGCCCCCTTGAAGTATACTCACTAATTTTAGCATAGGTTGGAAATCATAATGTAATTTGTAGTTAAATAGTTCTTTGATAGAATATTTCTCAGTAACTGAATAATGTACGATTGTATCCCTATGTCCTGTAGTTTGGATGGTAGTGTACATGAAGTCAAAAGCTTTAGATTGTTCTACAAATGAAACGAACAACTTACCTCGGGGATGTCTAAGTGATTATCCTTTTGGTCCTGCAGAGATTTTCCTGCATAAATGGTAGAACTGCCTGTGCGAAAATCAAATTGCTCTTCAGATATTTTCTAATCGGCAGTTGAATCTATTCGTTTCACAAGGATTTTCATCAAGATCTGGTAAAGCACACATTTCAAAGCTATACCTCGATGCGAACTAGGGTCACTGGAGTCACCTTTCCCTTTATATAACACTTTGAGTGAAGTATTCTTCCATCTTTCTGGTATGGTTCCTATGAGTAAGACATTGATTCAGCAGATTGTTATCACATCTTTCAGAATGTAATCAATCAATGTAATAAATCACTACTGATCTACATTATAGGCAATCGCCCAGGTGGCAGATTCCCTGTCTGATGTTTTCCTAGACTTTCCTTAAATGACTTCAAAGAAATTGGAAATTTATTGAACATCTGCCTTAGGAAGTTATTCCAATCCCTAACTCCCCTTCCTATAAACGTATATTTGTCCCAGTTTGTCCCCTTGAATCCAACTTTACTTCATATTGTGACCATTCCTATTTTTAAAGTGACCACTCAGATGTATTCGCCCCAAGGGCTCTGAAATTTGTAGCGTGGGTTGGCGACTACGGGGCCCTTAGCTGAGAGTACTGTCATTGCTTCCACTTGTGCCATGCTCCTCACTTTCTTCTATCATATTTTCCTTCCTTGGTCAACATTTGTTCTTTTCTGACCCCGACGGTATTACGTACGGAGGCCGAGGGAATCTTTCATTTTCACGCCTTTCGTGGCCCTTGTCTTCCTTTGGCCATGGTAGCCTAAGGTTTAGCAAATGAAAGTCGGGCTTTGTGGCTAAATGGATAGAACGTTTGCCTTTAGTCCGATGGCCCCGGTTCAGTTTCCACAATCAACCCCCTCATACTGTTAATTCCGTTGCTTATGGACTGAGTTTTTATGACGTCTTAGCCATTCATTTTATCCCCATTATGTAATCACCAAACCTATATGAATGCCATGCCCCGTTACTATTATTATTATTATTATTATTATTATTATTATTATTATTATTATTATTATTATTATTATTATTATTATTATTATTATTATTATTAGTTCTATTATGGCCGGCTCCAAGGCTAAATGGTTAGAGTGCTGGCCTTTTGTCACAGGGTCCCGGGTTCGATTCCTGCAAGTGTCGGGAATTTTAAACATCATTTGTTAATTTCACTCGCACGGGGCTGGGTGTATGTGTCCTCTTCGTTATCATTTCATATTTACCAGGAATTTCATCTCTGCTGCCTGTATTCTACTCTCCTCTCGTTTTTGTTGTAGTCCACAATCCAGCTGCACAAGTTAGTATAGGTACATAATAGGTTGAATATAATACTTTCTTTCATTTCTTTGGGATTTGGGACATCTTGATTCCACAAAATAACCCTTATACTCTGGTAGAAGCTGTTTGCTTGTTGTATTCTTTTTCCAGTTTCCTCGGTTATTTTTCCATCTTCTGCTATCTCACTTCCCAAGAAATTGAAAATTTTAACCACTTCCAGAATTTTCCCATTTACTTTCATCTTTCCTCTTCCTCCCTCCCTTCCTTCCTTCCTTCCTTCCTGCCTTCCTTCCTTCCTTCCTTCCTTCCATCCTTCCCTTTTCCATCACTATTATTTTACTCTTCTCTGTGCTTATTTCATCCCAAATTTTTCTATCTCTTCATTCCATACATCTACTTGTTTCTGCACTTCCGTTTCACCCTCACCCTATATCACTATATAATCTGCAAACAACATGACTTTTGTTGCCTGTCTTTCCTATCTCTGTTTAAAATTCTTGTGAAATTCATCCATGACTATGATAAATATTATGGGTGGTAGTACACTTCCCTGCCTGAGACCAGTTACAATTTTAAACCATTTCGTTTTTCCTATACCAGTTTTCACAGTACTAACACAATTTTTGTACATAGCTTTTATCATTTGAACTTCCACTCTGTTAATTTTTTCTTTTCATAACGTGTCTCATACCCACTGTCTGGCACACTGCCATAAGCTTTCTCAATATCAGTAAATGTCATCACCTTTCAAAAGTCTTTCAAACGTTGATCTGTCTTTCCTAAAACCATACTGTTCTTCTTCCATTTCCTCTTCTAGCTCCCTCCTCAGTCCTCCATCGAATAATCTCTCAAATATCTTAGCTACATGGGCAATATGTGTGACCCGTCTGTAGTTATTACATTCCTTTTTTTCACTTTCTTTTTACATATTGGGATAATTAAACCTTTTCCCATTCTTCTGGGATCTCTTTCTTCCTCCAGATTAATCCAAATAATCTATATGCCCACCGTAGCCATATTGGTCCTGCTCATTTCAATAGTTACCTCATCCACGCCTGTTGCTTTACCGATCTTCATCTATTATATGGTTTCGTCCATTTTTAACATTGATATCTCCTCTTCTTTTTCTTTATCTTTCCCAATTGTTTGTTCTTGCTCCTTCTCATCTACCAGTTCACGGTATTTAATATTTAGCGATAATGAGAAGTATTCTTCCCATCTCTTTAGTACAGTATGACATCTCTTTGCGTCAATACCAACCCCGTTTCAGTTTTGCAAATTTTGTATCTTCCATACTTCTTGAACTATTCTTCACCAAACCATACAAAATCTGTTTACTTCCCTTTATATCCCCCTGTAAGTTTTCTGTGTAAACTTTCCCAGGTCTTCCGTTTCTCTTCTTGTTCTATTTTCTTACATACCTTTTCGGCTTCTTTATAATTCTGCTAATTCTCTGTACTATTGCTACCTATCTACTTCTTCCAGCCATTTGTTTCTCTTTAACTGCTTTGTTTACCCTGCTGTTCCACCAAAGAGTCTCGTTTTTTACTCCCTGATAGCCTTCCACACGTGTTTACTGCACACTTTATAAAACCATTTCTGAAACATCTCCATTCTTTTTCCACACTGTTCATGTCATCTTTGGGAATTTCTTTCTTCAGATCCTCCTGAAACTTTTCCCTTATTTCTTTCTCTTTTAACTTCCATCACTTAAATTTTCTTTCCTATTTTTCTGTTAAATTTGTTATTTTACCAAGTCTTTGTTTGGCTACCACCACTCTATGGTTTCCTTCGAAATCTTCCCTTGGGATTGCTATAACATCTTCCAGCTGTCTGTGTTTCTTCTTCTCCACCAGAATAATACCAATCATTGTCTTTGTCTTTCTATCTCCCCAACCATAACTAGTTAATTTTTGTGAGTATTTTTCTATACCACATATTACCAGCAATTAATCCATTTCTTCTACAAAAATCTATTACCAAATCTCCTTGTTCATCTTGATTTCCATAAATATTCTTCTTCTTCTTAGCGTGCCTGTCTGCCTACAATACTGGCAATCAACATGGCTATTCTGGCTTTATCTGTTGCAATTCGGAACAGTTCTGCAGATGTTTTGTTGAACAGGTGTTAAGGTTGTCGAGACAGGAAATTCTCCTTCACCGAGGAGATCTTTTTCCTTCTATTTTTCCCTGCAGGATAAGTTGAAGCAGCTCATATATTTTCTGATTCCATAACTATAGGGGCCAATTATCTCTTCTTTTCCCTGTCTGTCTGTTCCAACATGTGCATTCATGTCTCCCATTATTATAACCTGCTTGTCTTCAATACAACTTTCCATTTCTTCTGGAAACTCTTCTAAATATTCTCCGCATTCCCCGATTGGGGTGCATAAACCTGTATAAAACCCTTTATTCCACCCCCAAGTCCAACTTTAATTATCCTCTCACTGATCTGGTCAATTTTGTCCAAATATTGCACTAGGTCTTCACTCAATATAACACCAACGCCATTCGTTGCCATCTTTCCTCCCCTCCAATATATTTTATACCCTTTCTTTTCTTTTTGACCTTTCCTCTTCCATTCTGTCTCACTCATTCCCATCATCGCTATGTCTTTCTTCCCCATATGCATGATGACATTGATGATACCGATTCTGAGATGTCTGGGAGTCAACTTCACCCACTTCAAACAGTTCCTCCGGAGCACCGCGAACTGCGCGTCGCTTCCTGGCGATGCCCTAGCATTTTCCGAGGCCTCAGTTCACTTGAACTAATTTTATAGGCTGTTTGTACGATGGGTTTACCACTCACAAAGGCATTTTATTACCTTCTGCCAGGTTCTGTCAGGCCGCCCCTAACATGGAGGCACATGGTGGTGGTGGTGGTGATGGTGGTGGTGATACGCCTTTGTAGCCACACATCTGGAGTACAGATGCTACGGGTTTACTCCTTCCGCCAACTCCACCATACCAACTCCATCTTCTCCGCCGTAGATGACGTTGAGGTCTTCACCCATAACCCAGAGCAAGGGCCCTCATACTTGTGGTCCCTGGAGAGAGGGTTTCCCCCGTATTTTAAATCCCCCAGGAAATTGGGCTACCTGTTGGTCCGCGGTTTTTTTTTTTTTTTTTTGGTATTTCAGCCAGCCTTACGTACTGAAGGGGTCAGGTTCCCCTGGTTACTTATTGGAAGTTAACCCCACCCGTGAATTACCCTTATCAGTTTCTGTCATAAGCTCTGGTAGTTTGTGTATGACACTCTGTAACTTATCTGTGTATAATCTCCTGGATACAGTTGCTTTATGAGGCTTGTGTTGTGGGATTTCCAGAATCATGATGAAATTCAACTCTGTTGGAAGGTGTTTCCTGATGATGATGTACCATAGGGCCCCAAATGTTACGATTCTACTCTTTTCAGCTTGCTGAAGAAGATGTCGATAGCGCTACTACCATTTTTACAGAAATATGTGATATCGCCTCTGGAAATGAGTAATGATATTCCTTCACTTTCAATGTTATCTAGTATTTCAATGTTATCTAGTACCGCCATAGCTTTCTTTGTTGGTTTGTATCTCCTCCAATAGTTAAATTATTATTAACAAATGCATCGCAACTGGGAAATATCACAGTGGCACTGGTCACAGCGACAGCAAAGTTAAAACATTATTACCCAACTACAACAACAAGGGTACCACAGGCAATTCAATGGAAAGAAAATATTACAAGAAATACTGTTAATTTAACCTTCTAAATCCAGCATCATCATATACAAATTCACTGTTCTGATGTAGGAACTACTGAGATCGCTCTACTAAACATCTTGTAATGCAGGTTAGAAATATACTCCCATGAATACATCGTGTGAATTTCTCAGTCTTATAAATCACTGTAAGTGAACTTAATATATCGGATACACCACGTTGCGGGGCCGACCCATTATTCCCTGTTCTGCGAATCTGTGCAGTGAGTACGGGTTTTGGGCTGACGTCAGAAACATTTCAGTTAGAAGACAAATATCATACTCGCTAAACAAGTCTATGTGCAAATTGTTTACCACATTCTGTAATCCTTCAGCATCCCAAGTCAAACATCTAATTTGTGGTTTGGGTCCCTGTCTATTAGTATGTAACATCTCTGGAACTGAGATGGACTCCACTAACCTGTGAGCGATGAAAATTATAATGACAAATAATGACTCTTTCTGGCCAAAACTCGGGTGTGAACTTCTTTGTGTTTGTCAAATATTATGACATTCTTGAAAGTTGTGTTTGTTCCTTTGCTATCTAGCTTTTCACAACTCACTTTACTGAAAATAATTGTAGTATGGCTTTTGGTGTCGGGAGTGTTCAAGAACACGTTCGGTTCGCTAGGTGCAGGTCTTTTGATTTGACGCCAGTAGGCACCTGCGCTTCATGATGATGATGAAGAAATGATGATGAAGACGACACACACACTGAGCCCCCATGCCACAGAAATTAACCAATGATGGTTAAAATTACCGACCCTGCCGGGAATCGAACGCCGGGCCCCTGTGACCGAGGACCTCTCACGACACAGTTAAAATAAATAGGCAAGAGTGTTAGCATGACCTGGGATGATAACAAGCAAATAAGAAATAATAATAACCAGTATACATACCAGATATCGCAAGGTAAAGGCCGTCGCGATTTGCAGAAGCTAGGACACAAGAGGCCAAGTAAATCAATTAAAACTAAGTTTAATTAAGTAATTTGCTGAAATAATAAACCCTCAATTAAATTTTTGAAAGAAAACTTTAATAAGGCAAAATCATTTAAAAGAACTTCCGACCTCCCAAAATTACAATTCAAATTCAGAGCAATTAATAAATGGAAGATTAATTCAAAATTAAAATCTTAAAAACAACTATTACAGTATGAACGCTGAAAACTTCTCTAATGGACTATCTCGGTTACCTAAATGGTGCATGAAAACTGTCATAACCCACAACAACACGCAACCTCAGTAAGCAGGAAGAAATAATCCAATGAACATGTAA
Source organism: Anabrus simplex (assembly GCF_040414725.1). Classification (NCBI taxonomy): domain Eukaryota; kingdom Metazoa; phylum Arthropoda; class Insecta; order Orthoptera; family Tettigoniidae; genus Anabrus; species Anabrus simplex. The sequence continues at coordinate 699,320,468 of NC_090265.1, forward strand.
TTAAAACCGCAAGTAGGATAAATAATCAAATATCGCACTAGCGACCGAAACTTTAATTAAGTAAGTAACTCAACACTGCAGAAAAGTCATCAACACGCACCCCAAAAAAAACTCCATATCAGATGAATGACAAGACATCAATAATTAGCTGATACTCATATGTCAAATACAACAGAGGAACGCCCAGTACCGTTGGCATTCTATTACACGGCAGTGTAACAGATGACAACCACCATGATCAAAATGGCTACTCGAAAGTACCGAGGAATTCATTAGAAAAGCTTTCATCTAAACCTTCTTTTTTACTTCCTCGAAATGGCTCGAAAATATTTAAATAATTAATATGATTATTATGATAAATAAGAGAAAATGAATTAAACCACCATCGAGGTTATACAGAGACTTTGTACATAAAGAGCTTAGTTAGGAGCTCCTCAACATAAATTATTCATTTACGTACATGAAACATTAATAACTGTATCAAGAATGTAAAACTAATATCATCCTTACAATTTAAAATTGAAACCCCAAACAGATGAACATTACATAGTTATGATGGAGACCAGTCTTTTAAATATTTTTTTAAACCTCAAAAGTCCGAAGATTAGATGCAGAATGTTTCACATATAGTAGGCCTTAAAGGGTCTCCATGTCTCTTAACACCGTGAAATAGTTTTCGTTGGCTAGGTTAACCCAGTACTGAAGTGCTTTGAAGTCTACTTATGAGGTCGGAGGATTAGAACGATTAAATTAAAAAAAAAAACTTCGGGCCTTATGCCCAGATGGAGAATCCATCAACCAGGATCAAATTCCATCACCATCTTCACGTTCTGAAGTGATAATTTACTCCTTAATGCACAACCAGGAGCTTAGCTTCCAAGGCGTCTTCTTCAGTTTCAGAATCAAGAATCAAAAACAACTGCTTGTCACTTACATTGTCGATCCACGGTTCATCGCATAGCAAGCTTATCTTCTCGCGGCCAGAGAGCAGCACCAACTAACCACCTCGTAATACTAGTACCAAGTCGACCGCTAGATGGCTCACCATCACCAAATCAGAGGAAAGGCCATACAATCTTAATATTAGAACTCACGGTGACGCTGACAATCATATGAACGCATGAATGAGATGCAAAATACATCGTACCATGGCGAGGAGTAATTCTAAATCCATTACAGACATGCACGCTAACCATTTAGCCATTGAGCCGGACCTTATTTTACTGTTTCCATTCTCATTTAAGTATGCTGTTAAGCTGCCCTCTGTAGTTGGGTGGTGTAGCTTTCCCACATATATCCATGCAGTGCGACCTGCTCTTAGTGAGCAAGCTTCTTTTGGTTTTGTTCCATGTATCCTATTATGTTATATCCTTCGGAGCATTTCTATGTTTTCTGGGTTCACTTCCCCGATCCCTTCTCCCGTGACTGTCTGTTATCTAAGTTCCTGGCTCGGTATTACCTGCTTCTGCTTTTCGGCTGCTGATAAACTATTCGATACGTCAATAATGCGATGTGAGTCTGCCATAGATCTTTTCGCTTGAGAAACTGCCCTGCCTCTCTCTTCTTTCTGATTAGGTGGTATTACAATATCAGCTTGTAGTGCTGGTTGCGAAACAGATGCTGTCATTTCATAACTGGATCTAGGCCACTAATCTCCAGGATGTTCCATGATAAAGATGGAATGATAATCGAACTACGGAGTTCAAATTCTTTACTCATCGCATTGTGTAATTCTTCTCTTTTTGTTGTTTCAGGCTTTCTTCATGGACTCTATTGCAGTTGAAAACTGTATCGATAATTTTTCAAGAATTATTTCTGCTATATCAGTCGTCTTTAATTTTGGTTTGCAGTTTACACAAAGCCAAGTTATCTTGCAGTTCTTTCTTCTTATCATGTCATATTCTCCTTAGGCCACACTTCGCATCACACCAACTAGAGATAGGCCACATGGTCATCCCAAGAAATGCTGGCTTGATTGCCTTCAAGAATACATGTGCTGTCTTCATCTCGTTTCAAACGATGCCCTTAATAGAACCAAGTGGGGATTGGCTTACAGAACAGCAGACCTTGCTCCATTGTGGGAAAAATTCTAAGATGATAAAGATGATGATTATTCTCCTTAGGTCATGTCTGTGCAGCTGAAATACTGCCGGAAATTGTATGTTCGAACCCCACTGTCGGCAGCCCTGAAGATGGTTTTTCCATAGTTTCCCTCTTCACACCAAGCAAAAGCTGGGTATGGACATTAATTAAGGCCTCGGCCGCTTCCTTCCCAATCCTACCCATTTCTATCCCATGGTCGCCATAAGACCTATCTGTGTTAGTGCGACGTAAGCAAATTTAAAAAAAAATGAAATGCTGCCATCTATTAGAGCTCTGTCATTCAATAGTCTCATCTTCACTGGCCACTTGTTTTCTGAAGATTTCACAACACTCTGACGGAGCTGTGTCTAAGCTTTTATAGATGCAAACTTTGCAGTATGCATATTACCAAAATAGCACACCTACGCTACAAATAATAATATATATTTAAAACTTTATTTTCTAAAAATATATAATCATTTAAAAACTCCATACACTTGCTGAAGTTTCTGGGTAAGCTATAAGAACTAGGTTAAGAGATTACGCTATTATTTACACTTATTTCACTTCCTCAGAAAAGCCGCATGAAAATTACGAGTCAGTTCCAAAGAACTAGATTATTCATAAATGTAGGCACTTCCTCATGTGTAATCATTTCCACCTCGTAACAGACCAGCACTCCATAACTTTAATTTTGATTCAAAATATCCCGGAAAAATAAATGACAAGGAGATGATGTGCTGACATTTGGAATTATCTCCCTATAGACATGACATTGTCTATCGATCAGGCAACCATAACCAAGCTGCTGACACCTTCTCAAGAGTCGTTTCCATCAATCACAATGCAGATTATGAAAAGCTACTCTCTCTTCACCAGTCCCTTTGTCACCCTGGCATCACAAGAATGGGTCATTGGATATGAATTAAAAAATTTCCATTCTCAATAGAAGACATCCAGTATGGCACATTTGCATGAAGGACATGTGCTGAAGTTAGGCCTCTGTTATACAGACATCGAAACTACAGTACCTTCTGAGCATCTGAATATGGACCTCAAGGGCCCATTGCCTACTAAGACTCGAAATAGCTACATCCTGACAGTAATTTACAAATTTTCTCATTTCCCTTTTGCCTAATTCAACTTTTCACTATATTTGGAGCCCCTTCCTACATACATACAAACAAACTGAAGCTCATCATTTACGTCTCTGGAACTCAAGAACTTTCCTGCTTCGTTCGGAATGGCTATCAGTCACACTACACCCTACAAACCACAGAGTAACAGCCAGGTTGAGTGATTTAATGGGAAAATCAAGAGAACAATTCAACTTGTCCAGAAAGATAAAGGTTTGCCGATCACTGAATGGAAATTTGTACTTGAAGAAGTGCTTAACACCATTCGGTCTCTACACTGCACTGCCACGAATGCTATTCCTCACAAGCGCATGTCTGACCACCCACAATGCAGTAACAATGGCTTCTTCTCTCCTGCTAGACTACTGAAAGCACGAACTATACCACTCCATCACCTCAATCGTCAATCTAAATTTGATCCACTGGTTGAAGAAGTTACTCTTCTGGATGGTAAACATGATTATGCCCTAATCCGGTGCTCTGATGGCCGAGTCTATGGTACCTACTAGACACCTGGCACCGAGAGGAGAAGACTGCGACTGATCGTTCAATGCCACACGCTGGTAAATACACCACAGATCCTGAGCATTCCAGTAACTCAGGTCAATATCCCTGTAACTCCTGATAGTCCACTTCAAATCCCTGACTATACTCAAGAAGAAACACCACTACGTCAGAGTACATACATCCCTCATCGTCCTGCTTATTTGAAGAACTATGTTCAGTTGTAAGGAGGGGGGTTAATGAGGTGATACAAGTTCTATGGAATTTTATTCGTAGTACACCGGAACAGTGTGGACATGCCTGTGATGCTCAATTCAACTGTTACGTAACTGAGTCTCATAACTTTATGCTGAGATTTGTTTAATTAAACCTCATTTTCACTCATAACAGGAAGATGTTCGATAAATTTCCAACTTCTTTAAAATCATTTATGAACAGACTAGGTAAAACACATTGCCTCAGAAACAGACCTAAATGCAGATAAATGGTGATTGTTTGAAAATTAAAAAATGAAACGAGTCCATTCCAGAAAACATGCACATCCTGTTAAGAAACACACACCACTCTCTCTCAAAATAATTAAGTTATATATTTCATTTCTGTACTTACCCAGTTCTTAATCCTCCCAGATTTTCTTCGTTTCAGGTAGAGTATAGTAGATTTCTCGTCTGTGTTCTGTTCCTCTGAAGACACAGTATCGTGCTCGTACTTTCTTGACGAATTCCACTGCGTTGTAATATAAATATAAATAAAAAATTTCCTCAAGTTGTCTTGTGTCAGTTGTAGGTTTATTTTCAGTTCCAGGGAATTTATCTAATCTGTACTAATACATTCAGACCATGCACAGGCTCTGTATTTTATACTTTTTTATAATCCAATCTACTTGTTTTGTATTAGTTGCAACTTCTTCTTCAAAATCAGGAAATGTTTTGGTAGGGATTTCCTTATCTGGTTCAGGAAGTTCTTCCACCTTAAGATATTCTTTCTCTTCTCTTTCTTTCAAAATTCCTTCTCTGTTACTACTTCAGTCAGACTTACTTCTTGTTTCCCTTTCCTACACCTCATCATTTTCAATATAAAGAACTCGCTCTTCCATAATATGCTCCTCATTCTCTTTTATTTCAACTTGTTCAGGATTCTTTTAGTTGTAACTTCCTCTAGAACACCAGGTTCTCTCTTTTCAGATTGTTCATACCGTAGTCTTGTTTTGAAATTATGGCTTCAGCTTCAGTAGGTTTCTGATCTTTGGTTGAAATACAATCTTCCTTGTCAAGTTCCACAGCAGTTTAAATTTAATCAGGTTCCTTAACTGTGACTTCCTTGAGTTTTAGAAGTTCCTCTTAATGGAGTTTAGGTGACTCTTCCTCTTTAGATTCGTCCTGTATGATTTACAGCAGTATTTCCCTTTCACTTGGAAGATATTCCTCCTCTCCAGTATTACCACGTTCCTCATCTTCCCTTTCTGCAAGTTATAAGTATTTACTCTTCAATTTTATTAGTTTCATATTCTGTGATTTTAGAAATGTCTAGATTTCATTCCCTTCAGTGTTAGAAGATTTCTGACCTTTAATTTGTTTTGTGATTCATTGATTCTGAAAGAGTCTAGATCTGGAAGATATTTCATTCTCTTCAGTGTTAGGAGATTTCTCTTCTTTACTTTGTTTTGTGATTCTGTTATTTTGTTTGAGTCTGGATCTGGGAGATGATTCGTTCTCTTCAGTTTTAGAAGATTTATCATCCTTAATTTGTTTTGTGATTCTGTAATTTTGGAGGAGTCTACTTCTGGGAGAAGTTTAGTTCTCTTCAGTTCTAGAAGATTTTTCATCTTAAATTTGATTTGTGGTTCCATGATCTTGAAAGAGTCTATATGTGGAAGATGATTCATTCTCATCAGTGATAGAAAATTTCTGATTTTAATTTTATTTGTGATTCCATGATTTTGGAAGAGTCTATATATGCAAGATTCTCTTCAGATTTAGAAGATTTCTCATCTTGAATTTCTTTTATGATTCCATTATTTTGAAAGACTCTAGATATGGGAGATATTTCACTCTGTTCACTTTTGGAATATTTCTCATCTTTAATTTGTTTTGTGATCCTATGATTTTGAAAGATTCTAGATATGGAAGACATTTCATTTTCTTCACTTTCAGAATAATTCTCATCTTTCATTTGTTTTGCGATTCCATGATTTTGAAAGATCTAGATCTGGAAATTTATCCTTCCTCTTCAGTTTTAGGAGATTTCTCATTTTTCATTTGGTTTGTGATTCCGTGATTTTGAAAGCGTCTATATCTGGAAGATATTTCATTACATTCAGGTTTAGAAGAATTCCCATACTTAATTTATTTTGTGATCTTGTAATTTTGAAAGATTATGAAGAGTAAGTTTTTTCTATCTCTTCAGTTTTAGAAGAATTCTCATCTTTAATTTGTTTTGTGATTCTGTGATTTTGAAGGAGTCTAGAACTGTAGGGTTTTCTTTCCCTTCCATGTTAGAAGATTTCTCGTCTTTTATTTTTTTTTGTGATTCTGTGATTTTGACAGTCTACATCTGGGAGAAATTTCAGTCTCTTCAGTTTTAGAATATTTCTCATCTTTAATTTGTTTGTGATTCCATGATTTTGAAAGAGCCTAGATCTGGAAATTTATCCTTTCTCTTCAGTTTTAGGAGATTTCTCATTTTTCATTTGGTTTGTGATTCCGTGATTTTGAAAGCGTCTAGATCTGGAAGATATTTCATTATATTCAGGTTTAGAAGAATTCCCATACATAATTTATTTTGTGATCCTGTAATTTTGAAAGATGATGAAGAGTAAGTTTTTTCTCTCTCTTCAGTTTTAGAAGACTTCTCATCTTTAATTTGTTTTGTGATTCTGTGATTTTGAAGGAGTCTAGAACTGTAGGGTTTTCTTTCCCTTCCATGTTAGAAGATTTCTCCTCGTTTATTTATTTTGTGATTCTGTGATTTTGACAGTCTACATCTGGGAGAAATTTCAGTCTCTTCAGTTTTAGAATATTTCTCATCTTTAATTTGTTTGTGATTCCATGATTTTGAAAGAGCCTAGATCTGGAAGATTTTCTTTCGCTTCAGTTTTATAAGAATTCTCATATTTAATTTGTCTCATGATTCTGTGATTTTGAAAGAGTCTAGAACAGGAAGATATTTCATTCTCTTGACTTTGAAAAAGTCCATATCTGGAAGATATTTCTTTTACTTCAGTTTTAGAATATTCGTCTTTAAAATTTTTCGTGGTTCTGTGATTTTGAAAGCGTCTAGATCTCGAAAATATGTCAACTCTCCAGTTTTAGAAGATTCTCATCTTTAGTTTGTTTTGTGATTCCATGATTTTAAAACAGTCTAGATCTGGAAGTTTTTTCTTCCTCTTCAGCTTTAGGAGATTTCTCATCATTGGAATTTGTTTGTGATTCCATGATTCTGAAAGTGTCTAGATCTGGAAGATATTTCATTCTCTTTAGGTTTAGAAGAATTCTCATCTTTAATTTGTTTTGTGATTGTGTGAGTTTGAAAGAGTATAGAACATTAAAATTTTTCTATCTCTTCGGTTTCAGAAGATTTCTCATCTTCAATTTTTTTGAATCTGTGACATTTAAGTTTGTTCTTTCTCCTCCATGTTAGAAGATTTCTCATCTTTAATTTGTTTTGTGATTCTGTGATTTTGAAAGAGTCTAGATCTAGAAGATATTTCATTCTCTTCTGTGTTAGAAGGTTTCTCACGTTTAATATGTTTGGTGATTTTGTGATTTTGAAAGAGTCCAGACCTGGAAGATATTCCATTTTCTCCAGTTTTAGAAAATTCTCATATTTAATTTGTTTTTTGATTCCATGATTTTGAAAGATTCTAGATACAGAAGCTATTTCATTCTCTTCAGTTTTAGAATATTTCGCATCCTTAATTTGTTTTGTGATTCCATGCTTTTGAGTGAGTCTAGACATGAAGGATATTTGAATCTCTTTAGTTTTAGAAGTTTTCTCTTCTTTAATTTGTTTCATGATTCTGTGATTTTAAAATGTCTAGATATGAGATAAATTTTATTCTCTAGTCTTAGATGATTTCTCATGTTTAATTTGTTTTGTAATTCTGTAATTTTCAATGAGTCTAGATCCGGAAGATATTTTATTCTCTTCAGTGTTAGAAGGTTTCTCATCTTTAATTTGTTTTGAGATTAAGTGATTTTGAAGTCAGTTTTAGATGATTTCTCATTTTTAATTTTTTTATGATTCCATGATTTTGAACGAGTCTAGATCTGGAAGATATTTCATTCTTTCAGTTTTCGAAGACTTCTCATCTTCAGTTTGTTTTGTGATTCCATGATTTAGAAACAGTGTAGATCTGGAAGATGTTTCATTCTCTTCAGTTTTAGAAGACTTCTCATCTTTAATTTGTTTTATTATTCTGTGATCATGAATGAGTCTATATCTGGAAGATGATTCATTCTCTTCAGTCTTAAAAAGTGTCTTACCTTTAATTATTTGTGATTCCATGATTTTGAATGAGTCTAGATCAGGGAACTAAAGAGAACAAGTTTTAGGAAATTTCTCCTCTTTAATTTGATTTGTGATTAAATGACTTTGAAAGCATCTAGCTCTGGAAGATATTACATTCTCTTCAGGTATAGAAGATTTCTCACCTAAAATGTTTTGTGATTCTGTGGTTTTTAAAGAGTCTAGAACTGCAAGTTTTTCTTTCTCTTCAGTTTTAGAGTATTATTCATCTTTAATTCCTTTGTTTGATTCTGTGATTTTGAAAGGATCTAGATCTGGAAGATGTTTCAGTCTCTTCTGTGTTAGAAGGTTTCTCTCCTTGAATTTGTTTTGTGATTCTGTGTTTTTGAACGAATCTAGATCTGGAAGACATTATATTCTTTCAGTTTTTGAAGAAATCTCATCTTCAGTTTGTTGTGTGATTCCATGATTTAGAAACAGTGTAGATCTGGAAGATGTTCCATTCTCTTCAGTTTTAGAAGACTTCCCATCTTTAATTTGTTTTATTATTCTGTGATTTTGAATGAGTCTTGATCTGGGAGATATTTCGTTATCTTCACGTTTAGAAGATTCTACATCTTTAATTTGTTTGTGATTCCATAAATCCGAATGAGTCTGGATCTGGGAGATGTTTCATTGTCTTCACTTTAGAAGATTTGTGATCTTTAATTAGTTTTCTGGTTTCATGGTATTGAAAGTGGCTAGATTTATACGATGTTTCGTTGTCTTCAATTTTGGAACATTATTCATCGACATTTGTTTTTCATTCTGTTTTTTGGAAGGGGTTATATCTGGAAGACATTTCATTCTCTTCAGTGTTAGAAGATTTTTAATGTTTATTTGGTTTCGTGATTCCACGATTTTGAAATAGTCCACATCTCAAAGATATTTCATTCTCTTCAATCTTAAAAAGATTTCCCACCTTCAATTGGTTTTATGATTCTGAGATTTTGAAAGAGGCTAGAAGTGGAAATTTATCTTTTTCTTTGGCCCTTCCTATCCCAATGTCGCCATAAGACCTTTCTGTTTCAGTGCGACGTAGAGCCAATTGCAAAAATTTATTGTTCTTCATTTTTGGAAAATTCCTCATCATATTGGTTTTGTGATTTTGTGCTTTTGAAAGAGTCTACATTTGGAAGATATTCCATTCTCTTCAGCTGTCGAGGATTTCTCAACTTTAATTTGTTTTGTGATCCAATGATTTCGAAAGAGTCTACATCTGGAAGAATATTATTCTCTCCTGTTTTAGAAGACTTATCATCTTTAATTTGTTTTCTGATTCCATGAATTTGAAATAGCTTAGATCTGGAAAATACTTCATTCTCTTCAGTTTTATTTCTCATTTTGAATTTGTTTTGTGATTCTGGGGATTTGAAACAGTCCTGATCTGGAAGTGTTTTCTTTCCCTTCAGTTTTAGGAGATTTCCCACCTTTAATTTGTTTTGTGTTTCCATGATTTTGAAAGAAGCTAGATCTGTAATATATTTATTCTCTCCTGTTTTAGAAGACTTCTCATCTTTAATTTGTTTTTGATTCCATAAATTTGAAAGAAATTTTCGTTCATTTCAGTTTTACAAGATTTCTCATCTGTAATTTGTTTTGTGATTCTGTGATTTTGAAGGAGTCTTGATCCGGAAAATATATCATTCTCTTCAGTTTCAGAAGACTTCTCATCTTTATTTTGTTTTCTGATTCCATGAATTTGAAAGAGTCTAGATCTGGAAAATACTTCATTCTCTTCAGATTTAGTTCTCATCTTTAATTTTTTTGTGATTATGTGGATTTGAAACAGTCCTGATCTGGAAGTGTCTTTTCCCCTTCAGTTTTAGGAAATTTCTCATCCTTTGATTTGGTTTGTGATTCCATGATTTTGAAAGCATCTGTATCTGGAAGATATTTCATTCTCTTCAGGTTTGGAAGATTTCTCATCTTCAATTTGTTTTGTGATTCCATGATTTTGAAACAGTCTAGATCTGGAAGTTTTTTGGTCCTCTTCAGTTTGAGGAGATTTCTCATTTTTTGATTTGGTTAGTGTTTCCATGATTTTGAAATTAACTAGATATGGCAGATATTTCTTTCTCTTCAGGTTTAAGAGATTTCTCATCTTTAATTTGTTTTACGGTTCTGTGATTTTGAAAGATTATAGAACAGTAAGTTTTTCCTATCCCTTCAGTTTTAGGAGATTTCTCATCTTTAATTTGTTTTGAGATTCCATGATTTTGAAAGAAGCTAGATCTGTAAGATAGTTCATTCTCTTCAGAGTTCGAAGGTTCCTAATTTTTGTTTTGAGATTCTGTGATTTTGAAAGAAGCTAGATCTGGAAGATACTTCAATCTCTTCAGAATTCGAAGGTTACTCATCTTTTTTTGAGATTCTGTGATTTTGAAAGAAACTAGATCTGGAACATAATTCATTCACTTCATCCCCCTTTGGGTGGGGGCGGTAGAATAACACGCACGGTATTCCCTGCCTGTCGTAAGAAGCGACTAAAAGAGGCCTCAGGGGCTCTGAACTTCGGAGCGTGGGTTGGCGACCACGGGGTCCTCAGCTGAGTCCTGTCATTGCTTCCACTTACTTGCGCCAGGCTCCTCACTTTCATCTATCCTATCCGACATCTCTTGGTCAACACTTTTTCTTTTCCGACCCAGACGCTATTAGGTTTGCGAGGGCTAGGGGTTCTTTCATTTTCACGACCTTCGCGGCCCTTGTCTTCCTTTGGCCGACACCTTCATTTTTTGAAATGTCGGACCCCTTCCATTTTTCTCTCTGATTAGTGTTGTATAGAGGATGGTTGCCTAGTTGTACCTCCTCTTTAAACAATAATCACCACCACCACTCATTCTCTTCAGTTTTAGGAGATTTCACATCTTTAATTATTTTTGTGATTCCATGATTCTGAATGAGTTTGGATCTGGGAGATATTTCATTCTTTTCACTTTAGAAGATTTCTGATCTTTAATTTGTTTTGTTTCCATGATTTTGATTTTGATTTTTTTGAATGAGTCTAGATGTGGAAGATATCACACTTTCTTTAGTTTTAGAAGATTTCTCATCTTCAATTTCTTTTGTGATTTCATGATTCTGAATGAGTTTAGATCTGGGAGATGTTTCATTCTTTTCACTTTAGAAGATTTCTGATCTTTAATTTGTTTTGTTTCCATGATTTTGATTTTGATTTTTTTTGAATGAGTCTAGATGTGGAAGATATTATATTTTCTTTAGTTTTAGAAGATTTCTCATCTTCAATTTCTTTTGTGATTCCATGATTCTGAATGAGTTTGGATCTGGGAGATGTTTCATTCTTTTCACATTAGAAGATTTCTGATCTTTAATTTGTTTTGTTTCCATGATTTTGAAGGAGGCTAGATCTGGACGATGTTTCGTTCCATTCACTTTTAAAAGATTTTTCATCTAAATTTGTTTTTAAATTCTGGTTCTTTTGAAAGAGTCTAGACCTGGAAGACATTTCATTCTCTTCAGTGTTAGAAGATTAATCATCTTTAATTTGTTTTGTGATTCCATGATTTTAAAAGTGTCTACATCTGGAAGATATTTCATTATCTTCAGTTTTAGATTATTTCCCACCTTCAATATGTTTTGTGATATTGGGATTTTTAAAGAGTTTAGAACTGGAAGTGTTTCTTTCTCTTTGGCCTTTCCTATCCCATCGTCGCCATAAGACCTATCTGTGTCGGTGCGATATAAAGCAAGCAGCAAAAAATGTTCTTCAATTATAAAAATTTCTCTTCTCTAATTATGTTTTATTCTGTGATTATGAAAGAGTCTACATCTGGAAAATATTCCACTCTCTTCAGTTTTAGAGGATTTCTCAACTTTAATTTGTTTTGCGATTCTGTGATTTTGAGTGAGTCTGGATTTGGAAGATATTTCATTCTCCTCAGTTTTAGAAGATTCCTCATGATTAAATTTTTGTGATTCTGTGATTTTGAAAGGGTCTAGATCAGGAAGATATTTCATTCTCTTCAATTTGGGCAGATTTCTCATCTTCATTTTGTTTTGTGATGCTGTCATTTTGAAAGAATCTAGAACTGGAAGATATTTAATTTTATTCAGTGTTATACGATATCTCATCTTTAATTTGTTTTATTATTCTGTGATTTTGAATGAGTCTTGATCTGGGAGATTTTCGTTACCTTCACGTTTAGAAGATTCCACATCTTTAATTTGTTTGTGATTCCATAATTCTGAATGAGTCTGGATCTGGGAGATGTTTCATTCTCTTCACTTTAGAAGGTTTGTGGCTTTAATTTGTTGTCTGGTTCCATGATTTTGAAAGAGTTTAGATTTAGACGATGTTTCGTTGTCTTCAATTTTGGAACATTTCTCATCGACATTTGTTTTTCTTTCTGTTTCTTTGAAGAGTTTATATCTGGAAGGCATTTCATTCTTTTCAGTGTTACAAGATTTCTCATCTTTACTTGGTTTTGTGATTCCACGATTTTGAAATAGTCTACATCTCAAAGATATTTCATTCTCTTCAATCTTAGAAGATTTACCACCTTCAATTGGTTTTATGATTCTGTGATTGTGAAAGAGGCTAGAAGTGGAAATTTTTCTTTTTTCTTTGGCACTTCCTATCCCATCGTCGCCTTAACACTTCTGTGTGTCAGTGCGACGTAAAGCCAATAGCAAAAATTTGTTGTTCTTCAGTTTTGGAAGATTTCTCATCATTTATTGGTTTAGTGATTCTGTACTTGTGAAAGAGTCTACATCTGGAAGATATTCCATTCTCTTCAGCTGTAGAGGATTTCTAATTTTAATTTATTTTGTGAGTCTGTGATTTTGAACGAGTCTAGACATGGGTGATATTTCATTTTCTTCAGTTTTAAAAGATTCCTCACCTTTAATTTGTTTTGTGATCCAATGATTTTGAAAGAGTCTACATCTGGGAGATATTTATTCTCTCCTGTTTTAGAAGATTTCTCATCTTTAATTTGTTTTCTGATTCCATGAATTTGAAAGAGCCTAGATCTGGAAAATACTTCATTCTCTTCAGTTTTAGTTCTCATCTTCAATTTGTTTTGTGATTCTGTGGATTTGAAATAGTCCAGATCTGGAAGTGTTTTCTTTCCCTTCAGTTTTAGGAGATTTCTCATCTTTAATTTGTTTTGTTATTCCATGATTTTGAAAGAAGCTAGATCTGTAAGATATTTATTCTCTCCTGTTTCAGAAGACTTCTCATCTTTAACTTGTTTTTGATTCCATGAATTTGAAGGAGTCTAGATCTGGAAGATATTTCATTCATTTCAGTTTTACAATATTTGTCATCTGTAATTTGTTTTGTGATTCTGTGATTTTGAAAGAGTCTAGATCCGGAAGATATATCATTCTCTTCAGTTTCAGAAGACTTCTCATCTCTATTTTGTTTTCTGATTCCATGAATTTTAAAGAGTCTAGATCTGGAAAATACTTCATTCTCTACAGTTTTAGTTCTCATCTCTAATTTGTTTTGTGATTATGTGGATTTGAAACAGTCCTGATCTGGAAGTATCTTTTCCCCTTCAGTTTTAGGAGATTTCTCACCTTTTGATTTGGTTTGTGATTCTGTGATTTTGAAAGCATCTATATGTGGAAGATATTTCATTCTCTTCAGGTTTAGAAGATTTCTCATCTTCAACTTGTTTTGTGATTCCATGATTTTGAAACACTTTAGTTCTGGAAGATTTTTCGTCCTCTTCAGTTTTAGGAGATTTCTAATCTTTTATTTGCTTAGTGATTCCATGATTTTGAAAGTATCTAGATACGACAGATATTTCTTCCTCTTCAGGTTTAGGAGATTTCTCATCTTGAATTTGTTTCATGATTCTGTAATTTTAAAGGTTACAGAACAGTAAGCTTTTTCTATCCCTTCAGTTTTAGAAGATTTCTCATCTTTAATTAGTTTTGTGATTCCATGATTTTGAAAGAAGCTAGATCTGTAAGATAGTTCATTCTCTTCAGAGTTAGAAGGTTCCTCATCTTTGTTTTGAGATTCTGTGATTTTGAAAGAAACTAGATCTGGAAGATATTTCATTATCTTCAGTTTTAGACGTTTTCCTAACTTCAATTTGTTTTGTGATATTGTGATTTTTTAAGAGTTTACAACTGGAAGTAATTCCTTCTCTTTGGCCTTTCCTATCCCATCGTCGCCATAAGACCTACCTGTGTCGGTGCGATATAATACAAGCAGCAAAAAAAAAGTTTATTCAATTTTAGAAATTTCTCATCTCTAATTATGTTTTATTCTAGGATTATGAAAGAGTCTACATCTGGAAGATATTCCATTCTCTTCAGTTTTAGAGGATTTCTCACCTTTAATTTGTTTTGCGATTCTGTGGTTTTGAGTGAGTCTTGATTTGGAAGATATTTCATTCTCTTCAGTTTAGGAGATTCCTCATGTTTAAATAGTTTTGTGATTCTGTGATTTTGAAAGGGTCTAGTTCAGGAAGATATTTCATTCTCTTCAGTTTGAGCAGATTTCTCATCTTCAATTTGTTTTGTGATGCTGTCATTTTGAAGGAATCTACAACTGGAAGATATTTAATCTCTTCAGTGTTATACGATATCTCATCTTGAATTTGTTTTGTGATTCTCTGATTTTGAAGGAGTCTAAATCTGGGAGATATTTAATTCTCTTCAGTTTGGGAAGATTTCTCATCTTTAATATATTTTGTTATTATGTGATTTTGAAATAAACTAGTTCTGGAAGTTTTTCTTTCTCTTCAGTTTTAGGAGATATCTCATCTATAATCTGGTTTGTGATTCCATGATTTTGGAAGTATCTAGATCTGGAAGACATTTCATTCTCTTCAGTTTGAGCAGATTTCTCATCTTCAATTTGTTTTATGATTCTGTCATTTTGAAGGAATCTAGAACTGGAAGATATTTCATTTTCTTCAGTGTTATACGATATCTCATCTTTAATTTGTTTTGTGATTCTCTGATTTTGAAAGAGTCTAAATCTGGAAGATATTTAATTCTCCTCAGTTTGGGAAGATTTCTCATCTTTAATATATTTCGTTATTCTGTGATTTTGAAATAGTCTAAATCTGAAAGTTTTTATTTCTCTTCAGTTTTAGGAGATTTCTCATCTATAATTTGGTTTGTGATTGCATGGTTTTGGAAGTACCTAGATCTGGAAGACATTTCATTCTCCTCAGGGTTAAAAGATTTCTCAATTTTATTTCGTTTTGTGATTCTGTGGTTTTGAAAGATTCTAGAATTGTAAGTTTTTCTTTCTCTTCAGCTTTGGTAGATTTCTCATCTTTAATGTGTTTTTTCAATCCATGAATTTGAAAGAGTCTAGATCTGGAAAATATTTGATGCTCTTCAGTTTTAGATGATTTCTTATCTTTCACTTGTTTCATGATTCTGTGATTTTGAATGAGTCTGTATCTGGGAGGTTTCGTTCTCTTCAGTTTTAGAAGATTTTTCATCTTTAATTTGTCTTGCGATTCAGAGATTTTGAAAGTGTCTGCAACTGGGAGTAGTTAAGGTCTCTCCAGGTTCAGAAGATTTCTCATCTTTTGTTTGTTTTGTGGTTCCTTGATTTTGAAAGAGTCTATATCTGGGAGATGTTTCATCCTCTTCAGTTTTAGAAAATTTCTTGCCTTTAATTATTTGTGATTCCATGATATTGAATGAGTCTAGATCAGGAAGATGTTTTGTTCTCTTTAGTTTTAGGAAATTTCTCATCTTTAATTTGATTTGTGATTCCATGAGTTTGAAAGCATCTAGCTCTGGAAGGTATTACATTCTCTTCATGTATAGAAGATTTCTCACCTTAAATTATTTTGTGATTCTGTTGTTTTTAAAGACTCTAGAGCTGCAAGTTTTTCTTTCTCTTCAGTTTTAGAATATTTCTCGTCGTTAATTCTTTTTTTTGTATTTGTGATTTTGAAAGAACCTAGATCTGGAAGATATTTCATTCTCTTCTGTGTTAGAAGGTTTCTCATCTTGAATTTGTGGTGTGATTCTGTGATTTTGAACGAGTCTAGTTCTGGAAGATATTTCATTCTCTTCAGTTTTAGAAGATTTTTTTATCTTTGACTTGTTTCGTGATTCTGTGATTTTGAAAGATTCTAGAACTGGGAGATGTTTTGTTCTCTTGAGTTTTAGAATATTTCTCACCTTTCATTTGTTTTGTGATTCCATGATTTTGAATGTGTCTACATCTAGAAGATATTTCATATTCTTCAGTTTGGAAGATTTCTCATCTTTAATTTGTTTTGTGTTTCCTTGATTTTGAAAGAGTCTAGATTTGGAAAGTGTTTCATTATTTTCAGTTTTAGAAGATTTCTCACCTTTAATTTGTTTTATGATTCTGTTATTTTTAATGAGTCTGGATCTGGGAAATGTTTCGTTCTCTTCAGTTTCAGAAGATTTTTCATATGTAATTTGTCTAATGATTATGTGATTTCAAAAGAGTCTACATCTGGGAGAAGTTTAGTTCTCTTCAGTTTTAGAAGATTTCTCATCTTTAATTTGTTTTGTGATTCTGTAGTTTTAAAAGAGTCTATGTCTGGAAGATTTTTCATTCTCTTCAATTTTAGAAGATTTCTCATTTTAAATTGCTTTTTGTGGATTTAGTGTATACACACTCTTTTATTTGAACAGTTTCATCCTCTTCCCTTTGAAAGGATATATCATCTTTAATGGTAAGGAGTTCTTCTTCTGATTTAACAGGCTCATCCTCAAATAATTACATCAGTATCCTCCTCTTCGGTTTTGATATTTTCTTCCACTTTTGTAGATTTTTCATGTATTACGTAAACAGATTCTAGCTTTTTACTTTTAAGAGTTTCATCCATCATCTTTAATTTCAACAGGTTCTTCTTCTCCATCTTTTTCATGGGTACCTTATGCAGTTCAACAAGTTGTTTATCCTCAATAACGTCCTCCTTCTATAGCCATAGATCTCTTCTTATTTTCTGTTCTGCGTCTGTTTTGAGGGTTTGTAACCATGAAACTGAACTTCCTCTTCTTCTTGAGTGAAATATTCTGTATCACTTCCTATCCTGTCCTTCTCTTCTGGAGTAAGCTCTCTTCCTTGAATCTTGATTATCCTGTTCAACATGAACTTCATGAATTTCCATTTCCATTGATGTTTTACCCTCAGTCCGCAACATAAGCTCAGTTTTGTATTTTTCTGGCTCCTCTGTGCATACATTTCGAAGTTAATAAACTCCTTGAGTATAATGTCTCATATTTCCCTGTCCAACTTGGTAGAATTTTCTTCTTCTATGTGAATTACCATCTCCTTTGGTTCTTCTTGCCTTATTCTTGCTCAGCCACTGCGTTGTAATATAAATATAAATATAAATTTCCTCAAGTTGTCTTGTGTCAGTTGTAGGTTTATTTTCAGTTCCAGGGAATTTATCTAATCTGTACTAATACATTCAGACCATGCACAGGCTCTGTATTTTATACTTTTTTATAATCCAATCTACTTGTTTTGTATTAGTTGCAACTTCTTCTTCAAAATCAGGAAATGTTTTGGTAGGGATTTCCTTATCTGGTTCAGGAAGTTCTTCCACCTTAAGATATTCTTTCTCTTCTCTTTCTTTCAAAATTCCTTCTCTGTTACTACTTCAGTCAGACTTACTTCTTGTTTCCCTTTCCTACACCTCATCATTTTCAATATAAAGAACTCGCTCTTCCATAATATGCTCCTCATTCTCTTTTATTTCAACTTGTTCAGGATTCTTTTAGTTGTAACTTCCTCTAGAACACCAGGTTCTCTCTTTTCAGATTGTTCATACCGTAGTCTTGTTTTGAAATTATGGCTTCAGCTTCAGTAGGTTTCTGATCTTTGGTTGAAATACAATCTTCCTTGTCAAGTTCCACAGCAGTTTAAATTTAATCAGGTTCCTTAACTGTGACTTCCTTGAGTTTTAGAAGTTCCTCTTAATGGAGTTTAGGTGACTCTTCCTCTTTAGATTCGTCCTGTATGATTTACAGCAGTATTTCCCTTTCACTTGGAAGATATTCCTCCTCTCCAGTATTACCACGTTCCTCATCTTCCCTTTCTGCAAGTTATAAGTATTTACTCTTCAATTTTATTAGTTTCATATTCTGTGATTTTAGAAATGTCTAGATTTCATTCCCTTCAGTGTTAGAAGATTTCTGACCTTTAATTTGTTTTGTGATTCATTGATTCTGAAAGAGTCTAGATCTGGAAGATATTTCATTCTCTTCAGTGTTAGGAGATTTCTCTTCTTTACTTTGTTTTGTGATTCTGTTATTTTGTTTGAGTCTGGATCTGGGAGATGATTCGTTCTCTTCAGTTTTAGAAGATTTATCATCCTTAATTTGTTTTGTGATTCTGTAATTTTGGAGGAGTCTACTTCTGGGAGAAGTTTAGTTCTCTTCAGTTCTAGAAGATTTTTCATCTTAAATTTGATTTGTGGTTCCATGATCTTGAAAGAGTCTATATGTGGAAGATGATTCATTCTCATCAGTGATAGAAAATTTCTGATTTTAATTTTATTTGTGATTCCATGATTTTGGAAGAGTCTATATATGCAAGATTCTCTTCAGATTTAGAAGATTTCTCATCTTGAATTTCTTTTATGATTCCATTATTTTGAAAGACTCTAGATATGGGAGATATTTCACTCTGTTCACTTTTGGAATATTTCTCATCTTTAATTTGTTTTGTGATCCTATGATTTTGAAAGATTCTAGATATGGAAGACATTTCATTTTCTTCACTTTCAGAATAATTCTCATCTTTCATTTGTTTTGCGATTCCATGATTTTGAAAGATCTAGATCTGGAAATTTATCCTTCCTCTTCAGTTTTAGGAGATTTCTCATTTTTCATTTGGTTTGTGATTCCGTGATTTTGAAAGCGTCTATATCTGGAAGATATTTCATTACATTCAGGTTTAGAAGAATTCCCATACTTAATTTATTTTGTGATCTTGTAATTTTGAAAGATTATGAAGAGTAAGTTTTTTCTATCTCTTCAGTTTTAGAAGAATTCTCATCTTTAATTTGTTTTGTGATTCTGTGATTTTGAAGGAGTCTAGAACTGTAGGGTTTTCTTTCCCTTCCATGTTAGAAGATTTCTCGTCTTTTATTTTTTTTTGTGATTCTGTGATTTTGACAGTCTACATCTGGGAGAAATTTCAGTCTCTTCAGTTTTAGAATATTTCTCATCTTTAATTTGTTTGTGATTCCATGATTTTGAAAGAGCCTAGATCTGGAAATTTATCCTTTCTCTTCAGTTTTAGGAGATTTCTCATTTTTCATTTGGTTTGTGATTCCGTGATTTTGAAAGCGTCTAGATCTGGAAGATATTTCATTATATTCAGGTTTAGAAGAATTCCCATACATAATTTATTTTGTGATCCTGTAATTTTGAAAGATGATGAAGAGTAAGTTTTTTCTCTCTCTTCAGTTTTAGAAGACTTCTCATCTTTAATTTGTTTTGTGATTCTGTGATTTTGAAGGAGTCTAGAACTGTAGGGTTTTCTTTCCCTTCCATGTTAGAAGATTTCTCCTCGTTTATTTATTTTGTGATTCTGTGATTTTGACAGTCTACATCTGGGAGAAATTTCAGTCTCTTCAGTTTTAGAATATTTCTCATCTTTAATTTGTTTGTGATTCCATGATTTTGAAAGAGCCTAGATCTGGAAGATTTTCTTTCGCTTCAGTTTTATAAGAATTCTCATATTTAATTTGTCTCATGATTCTGTGATTTTGAAAGAGTCTAGAACAGGAAGATATTTCATTCTCTTGACTTTGAAAAAGTCCATATCTGGAAGATATTTCTTTTACTTCAGTTTTAGAATATTCGTCTTTAAAATTTTTCGTGGTTCTGTGATTTTGAAAGCGTCTAGATCTCGAAAATATGTCAACTCTCCAGTTTTAGAAGATTCTCATCTTTAGTTTGTTTTGTGATTCCATGATTTTAAAACAGTCTAGATCTGGAAGTTTTTTCTTCCTCTTCAGCTTTAGGAGATTTCTCATCATTGGAATTTGTTTGTGATTCCATGATTCTGAAAGTGTCTAGATCTGGAAGATATTTCATTCTCTTTAGGTTTAGAAGAATTCTCATCTTTAATTTGTTTTGTGATTGTGTGAGTTTGAAAGAGTATAGAACATTAAAATTTTTCTATCTCTTCGGTTTCAGAAGATTTCTCATCTTTAATTTTTTTGAATCTGTGACATTTAAGTTTGTTCTTTCTCCTCCATGTTAGAAGATTTCTCATCTTTAATTTGTTTTGTGATTCTGTGATTTTGAAAGAGTCTAGATCTAGAAGATATTTCATTCTCTTCTGTGTTAGAAGGTTTCTCACGTTTAATATGTTTGGTGATTTTGTGATTTTGAAAGAGTCCAGACCTGGAAGATATTCCATTTTCTCCAGTTTTAGAAAATTCTCATATTTAATTTGTTTTTTGATTCCATGATTTTGAAAGATTCTAGATACAGAAGCTATTTCATTCTCTTCAGTTTTAGAATATTTCGCATCCTTAATTTGTTTTGTGATTCCATGCTTTTGAGTGAGTCTAGACATGAAGGATATTTGAATCTCTTTAGTTTTAGAAGTTTTCTCTTCTTTAATTTGTTTCATGATTCTGTGATTTTAAAATGTCTAGATATGAGATAAATTTTATTCTCTAGTTTTAGATGATTTCTCATGTTTAATTTGTTTTGTAATTCTGTAATTTTCAATGAGTCTAGATCCGGAAGATATTTTATTCTCTTCAGTGTTAGAAGGTTTCTCATCTTTAATTTGTTTTGAGATTAAGTGATTTTGAAGTCAGTTTTAGATGATTTCTCATTTTTAATTTTTTTATGATTCCATGATTTTGAACGAGTCTAGATCTGGAAGATATTTCATTCTTTCAGTTTTCGAAGACTTCTCATCTTCAGTTTGTTTTGTGATTCCATGATTTAGAAACAGTGTAGATCTGGAAGATGTTTCATTCTCTTCAGTTTTAGAAGACTTCTCATCTTTAATTTGTTTTATTATTCTGTGATCATGAATGAGTCTATATCTGGAAGATGATTCATTCTCTTCAGTCTTAAAAAGTGTCTTACCTTTAATTATTTGTGATTCCATGATTTTGAATGAGTCTAGATCAGGGAACTAAAGAGAACAAGTTTTAGGAAATTTCTCCTCTTTAATTTGATTTGTGATTAAATGACTTTGAAAGCATCTAGCTCTGGAAGATATTACATTCTCTTCAGGTATAGAAGATTTCTCACCTAAAATGTTTTGTGATTCTGTGGTTTTTAAAGAGTCTAGAACTGCAAGTTTTTCTTTCTCTTCAGTTTTAGAGTATTATTCATCTTTAATTCCTTTGTTTGATTCTGTGATTTTGAAAGGATCTAGATCTGGAAGATGTTTCAGTCTCTTCTGTGTTAGAAGGTTTCTCTCCTTGAATTTGTTTTGTGATTCTGTGTTTTTGAACGAATCTAGATCTGGAAGACATTATATTCTTTCAGTTTTTGAAGAAATCTCATCTTCAGTTTGTTGTGTGATTCCATGATTTAGAAACAGTGTAGATCTGGAAGATGTTCC
Source organism: Anabrus simplex (assembly GCF_040414725.1). NCBI lineage: Eukaryota > Metazoa > Arthropoda > Insecta > Orthoptera > Tettigoniidae > Anabrus > Anabrus simplex. Next base: position 699,342,230 of record NC_090265.1, read on the forward strand.
ATTCTCTTCAGTTTTAGAAGACTTCCCATCTTTAATTTGTTTTATTATTCTGTGATTTTGAATGAGTCTTGATCTGGGAGATATTTCGTTATCTTCACGTTTAGAAGATTCTACATCTTTAATTTGTTTGTGATTCCATAAATCCGAATGAGTCTGGATCTGGGAGATGTTTCATTGTCTTCACTTTAGAAGATTTGTGATCTTTAATTAGTTTTCTGGTTTCATGGTATTGAAAGTGGCTAGATTTAGACGATGTTTCGTTGTCTTCAATTTTGGAACATTATTCATCGACATTTGTTTTTCATTCTGTTTTTTGGAAGGGGTTATATCTGGAAGACATTTCATTCTCTTCAGTGTTAGAAGATTTTTAATGTTTATTTGGTTTCGTGATTCCACGATTTTGAAATAGTCCACATCTCAAAGATATTTCATTCTCTTCAATCTTAAAAAGATTTCCCACCTTCAATTGGTTTTATGATTCTGAGATTTTGAAAGAGGCTAGAAGTGGAAATTTATCTTTTTCTTTGGCCCTTCCTATCCCAATGTCGCCATAAGACCTTTCTGTTTCAGTGCGACGTAGAGCCAATTGCAAAAATTTATTGTTCTTCATTTTTGGAAAATTCCTCATCATATTGGTTTTGTGATTTTGTGCTTTTGAAAGAGTCTACATTTGGAAGATATTCCATTCTCTTCAGCTGTCGAGGATTTCTCAACTTTAATTTGTTTTGTGATCCAATGATTTCGAAAGAGTCTACATCTGGAAGAATATTATTCTCTCCTGTTTTAGAAGACTTATCATCTTTAATTTGTTTTCTGATTCCATGAATTTGAAATAGCTTAGATCTGGAAAATACTTCATTCTCTTCAGTTTTATTTCTCATTTTGAATTTGTTTTGTGATTCTGGGGATTTGAAACAGTCCTGATCTGGAAGTGTTTTCTTTCCCTTCAGTTTTAGGAGATTTCCCACCTTTAATTTGTTTTGTGTTTCCATGATTTTGAAAGAAGCTAGATCTGTAATATATTTATTCTCTCCTGTTTTAGAAGACTTCTCATCTTTAATTTGTTTTTGATTCCATAAATTTGAAAGAAATTTTCGTTCATTTCAGTTTTACAAGATTTCTCATCTGTAATTTGTTTTGTGATTCTGTGATTTTGAAGGAGTCTTGATCCGGAAAATATATCATTCTCTTCAGTTTCAGAAGACTTCTCATCTTTATTTTGTTTTCTGATTCCATGAATTTGAAAGAGTCTAGATCTGGAAAATACTTCATTCTCTTCAGATTTAGTTCTCATCTTTAATTTTTTTGTGATTATGTGGATTTGAAACAGTCCTGATCTGGAAGTGTCTTTTCCCCTTCAGTTTTAGGAAATTTCTCATCCTTTGATTTGGTTTGTGATTCCATGATTTTGAAAGCATCTGTATCTGGAAGATATTTCATTCTCTTCAGGTTTGGAAGATTTCTCATCTTCAATTTGTTTTGTGATTCCATGATTTTGAAACAGTCTAGATCTGGAAGTTTTTTGGTCCTCTTCAGTTTGAGGAGATTTCTCATTTTTTGATTTGGTTAGTGTTTCCATGATTTTGAAATTAACTAGATATGGCAGATATTTCTTTCTCTTCAGGTTTAAGAGATTTCTCATCTTTAATTTGTTTTACGGTTCTGTGATTTTGAAAGATTATAGAACAGTAAGTTTTTCCTATCCCTTCAGTTTTAGGAGATTTCTCATCTTTAATTTGTTTTGAGATTCCATGATTTTGAAAGAAGCTAGATCTGTAAGATAGTTCATTCTCTTCAGAGTTCGAAGGTTCCTAATTTTTGTTTTGAGATTCTGTGATTTTGAAAGAAGCTAGATCTGGAAGATACTTCAATCTCTTCAGAATTCGAAGGTTACTCATCTTTTTTTGAGATTCTGTGATTTTGAAAGAAACTAGATCTGGAACATAATTCATTCTCTTCATCCCCCTTTGGGTGGGGGCGGTAGAATAACACGCACGGTATTCCCTGCCTGTCGTAAGAAGCGACTAAAAGAGGCCTCAGGGGCTCTGAACTTCGGAGCGTGGGTTGGCGACCACGGGGTCCTCAGCTGAGTCCTGTCATTGCTTCCACTTACTTGCGCCAGGCTCCTCACTTTCATCTATCCTATCCGACATCTCTTGGTCAACACTTTTTCTTTTCCGACCCAGACGCTATTAGGTTTGCGAGGGCTAGGGGTTCTTTCATTTTCACGACCTTCGCGGCCCTTGTCTTCCTTTGGCCGACACCTTCATTTTTTGAAATGTCGGACCCCTTCCATTTTTCTCTCTGATTAGTGTTGTATAGAGGATGGTTGCCTAGTTGTACTTCCTCTTTAAACAATAATCACCACCACCACTCATTCTCTTCAGTTTTAGGAGATTTCACATCTTTAATTATTTTTGTGATTCCATGATTCTGAATGAGTTTGGATCTGGGAGATATTTCATTCTTTTCACTTTAGAAGATTTCTGATCTTTAATTTGTTTTGTTTCCATGATTTTGATTTTGATTTTTTTGAATGAGTCTAGATGTGGAAGATATCACATTTTCTTTAGTTTTAGAAGATTTCTCATCTTCAATTTCTTTTGTGATTTCATGATTCTGAATGAGTTTAGATCTGGGAGATGTTTCATTCTTTTCACTTTAGAAGATTTCTGATCTTTAATTTGTTTTGTTTCCATGATTTTGATTTTGATTTTTTTTTAATGAGTCTAGATGTGGAAGATATTATATTTTCTTTAGTTTTAGAAGATTTCTCATCTTCAATTTCTTTTGTGATTCCATGATTCTGAATGAGTTTGGATCTGGGAGATGTTTCATTCTTTTCACATTAGAAGATTTCTGATCTTTAATTTGTTTTGTTTCCATGATTTTGAAGGAGGCTAGATCTGGACGATGTTTCGTTCCATTCACTTTTAAAAGATTTTTCATCTAAATTTGTTTTTAAATTCTGGTTCTTTTGAAAGAGTCTAGACCTGGAAGACATTTCATTCTCTTCAGTGTTAGAAGATTAATCATCTTTAATTTGTTTTGTGATTCCATGATTTTAAAAGTGTCTACATCTGGAAGATATTTCATTATCTTCAGTTTTAGATTATTTCCCACCTTCAATATGTTTTGTGATATTGGGATTTTTAAAGAGTTTAGAACTGGAAGTGTTTCTTTCTCTTTGGCCTTTCCTATCCCATCGTCGCCATAAGACCTATCTGTGTCGGTGCGATATAAAGCAAGCAGCAAAAAATGTTCTTCAATTATAAAAATTTCTCTTCTCTAATTATGTTTTATTCTGTGATTATGAAAGAGTCTACATCTGGAAAATATTCCACTCTCTTCAGTTTTAGAGGATTTCTCAACTTTAATTTGTTTTGCGATTCTGTGATTTTGAGTGAGTCTGGATTTGGAAGATATTTCATTCTCCTCAGTTTTAGAAGATTCCTCATGATTAAATTTTTGTGATTCTGTGATTTTGAAAGGGTCTAGATCAGGAAGATATTTCATTCTCTTCAATTTGGGCAGATTTCTCATCTTCATTTTGTTTTGTGATGCTGTCATTTTGAAAGAATCTAGAACTGGAAGATATTTAATTTTATTCAGTGTTATACGATATCTCATCTTTAATTTGTTTTATTATTCTGTGATTTTGAATGAGTCTTGATCTGGGAGATTTTCGTTACCTTCACGTTTAGAAGATTCCACATCTTTAATTTGTTTGTGATTCCATAATTCTGAATGAGTCTGGATCTGGGAGATGTTTCATTCTCTTCACTTTAGAAGGTTTGTGGCTTTAATTTGTTGTCTGGTTCCATGATTTTGAAAGAGTTTAGATTTAGACGATGTTTCGTTGTCTTCAATTTTGGAACATTTCTCATCGACATTTGTTTTTCTTTCTGTTTCTTTGAAGAGTTTATATCTGGAAGGCATTTCATTCTTTTCAGTGTTACAAGATTTCTCATCTTTACTTGGTTTTGTGATTCCACGATTTTGAAATAGTCTACATCTCAAAGATATTTCATTCTCTTCAATCTTAGAAGATTTACCACCTTCAATTGGTTTTATGATTCTGTGATTGTGAAAGAGGCTAGAAGTGGAAATTTTTCTTTTTTCTTTGGCACTTCCTATCCCATCGTCGCCTTAACACTTCTGTGTGTCAGTGCGACGTAAAGCCAATAGCAAAAATTTGTTGTTCTTCAGTTTTGGAAGATTTCTCATCATTTATTGGTTTAGTGATTCTGTACTTGTGAAAGAGTCTACATCTGGAAGATATTCCATTCTCTTCAGCTGTAGAGGATTTCTAATTTTAATTTATTTTGTGAGTCTGTGATTTTGAACGAGTCTAGACATGGGTGATATTTCATTTTCTTCAGTTTTAAAAGATTCCTCACCTTTAATTTGTTTTGTGATCCAATGATTTTGAAAGAGTCTACATCTGGGAGATATTTATTCTCTCCTGTTTTAGAAGATTTCTCATCTTTAATTTGTTTTCTGATTCCATGAATTTGAAAGAGCCTAGATCTGGAAAATACTTCATTCTCTTCAGTTTTAGTTCTCATCTTCAATTTGTTTTGTGATTCTGTGGATTTGAAATAGTCCAGATCTGGAAGTGTTTTCTTTCCCTTCAGTTTTAGGAGATTTCTCATCTTTAATTTGTTTTGTTATTCCATGATTTTGAAAGAAGCTAGATCTGTAAGATATTTATTCTCTCCTGTTTCAGAAGACTTCTCATCTTTAACTTGTTTTTGATTCCATGAATTTGAAGGAGTCTAGATCTGGAAGATATTTCATTCATTTCAGTTTTACAATATTTGTCATCTGTAATTTGTTTTGTGATTCTGTGATTTTGAAAGAGTCTAGATCCGGAAGATATATCATTCTCTTCAGTTTCAGAAGACTTCTCATCTCTATTTTGTTTTCTGATTCCATGAATTTTAAAGAGTCTAGATCTGGAAAATACTTCATTCTCTACAGTTTTAGTTCTCATCTCTAATTTGTTTTGTGATTATGTGGATTTGAAACAGTCCTGATCTGGAAGTATCTTTTCCCCTTCAGTTTTAGGAGATTTCTCACCTTTTGATTTGGTTTGTGATTCTGTGATTTTGAAAGCATCTATATGTGGAAGATATTTCATTCTCTTCAGGTTTAGAAGATTTCTCATCTTCAACTTGTTTTGTGATTCCATGATTTTGAAACACTTTAGTTCTGGAAGATTTTTCGTCCTCTTCAGTTTTAGGAGATTTCTAATCTTTTATTTGCTTAGTGATTCCATGATTTTGAAAGTATCTAGATACGACAGATATTTCTTCCTCTTCAGGTTTAGGAGATTTCTCATCTTGAATTTGTTTCATGATTCTGTAATTTTAAAGGTTACAGAACAGTAAGCTTTTTCTATCCCTTCAGTTTTAGAAGATTTCTCATCTTTAATTAGTTTTGTGATTCCATGATTTTGAAAGAAGCTAGATCTGTAAGATAGTTCATTCTCTTCAGAGTTAGAAGGTTCCTCATCTTTGTTTTGAGATTCTGTGATTTTGAAAGAAACTAGATCTGGAAGATATTTCATTATCTTCAGTTTTAGACGTTTTCCTAACTTCAATTTGTTTTGTGATATTGTGATTTTTTAAGAGTTTACAACTGGAAGTAATTCCTTCTCTTTGGCCTTTCCTATCCCATCGTCGCCATAAGACCTACCTGTGTCGGTGCGATATAATACAAGCAGCAAAAAAAAAGTTTATTCAATTTTAGAAATTTCTCATCTCTAATTATGTTTTATTCTAGGATTATGAAAGAGTCTACATCTGGAAGATATTCCATTCTCTTCAGTTTTAGAGGATTTCTCACCTTTAATTTGTTTTGCGATTCTGTGGTTTTGAGTGAGTCTTGATTTGGAAGATATTTCATTCTCTTCAGTTTAGGAGATTCCTCATGTTTAAATAGTTTTGTGATTCTGTGATTTTGAAAGGGTCTAGTTCAGGAAGATATTTCATTCTCTTCAGTTTGAGCAGATTTCTCATCCTCAGTTTGTTTTGTGATGCTGTCATTTTGAAGGAATCTACAACTGGAAGATATTTAATCTCTTCAGTGTTATACGATATCTCATCTTTAATTTGTTTTGTGATTCTCTGATTATGAAGGAGTCTAAATCTGGGAGATATTTAATTCTCTTCAGTTTGGGAAGATTTCTCATCTTTAATATATTTTGTTATTATGTGATTTTGAAATAAACTAGTTCTGGAAGTTTTTCTTTCTCTTCAGTTTTAGGAGATATCTCATCTATAATCTGGTTTGTGATTCCATGATTTTGGAAGTATCTAGATCTGGAAGACATTTCATTCTCTTCAGTTTGAGCAGATTTCTCATCTTCAATTTGTTTTGTGATTCTGTCATTTTGAAGGAATCTAGAACTGGAAGATATTTCATTTTCTTCAGTGTTATACGATATCTCATCTTTAATTTGTTTTGTGATTCTCTGATTTTGAAAGAGTCTAAATCTGGAAGATATTTAATTCTCCTCAGTTTGGGAAGATTTCTCATCTTTAATATATTTCGTTATTCTGTGATTTTGAAATAGTCTAAATCTGAAAGTTTTTATTTCTCTTCAGTTTTAGGAGATTTCTCATCTATAATTTGGTTTGTGATTGCATGGTTTTGGAAGTACCTAGATCTGGAAGACATTTCATTCTCCTCAGGGTTAAAAGATTTCTCAATTTTATTTCGTTTTGTGATTCTGTGGTTTTGAAAGATTCTAGAATTGTAAGTTTTTCTTTCTCTTCAGCTTTGGTAGATTTCTCATCTTTAATGTGTTTTTTCAATCCATGAATTTGAAAGAGTCTAGATCTGGAAAATATTTGATGCTCTTCAGTTTTAGATGATTTCTTATCTTTCACTTGTTTCATGATTCTGTGATTTTGAATGAGTCTGTATCTGGGAGGTTTCGTTCTCTTCAGTTTTAGAAGATTTTTCATCTTTAATTTGTCTTGCGATTCAGAGATTTTGAAAGTGTCTGCAACTGGGAGTAGTTAAGGTCTCTCCAGGTTCAGAAGATTTCTCATCTTTTGTTTGTTTTGTGGTTCCTTGATTTTGAAAGAGTCTATATCTGGGAGATGTTTCATCCTCTTCAGTTTTAGAAAATTTCTTGCCTTTAATTATTTGTGATTCCATGATATTGAATGAGTCTAGATCAGGAAGATGTTTTGTTCTCTTTAGTTTTAGGAAATTTCTCATCTTTAATTTGATTTGTGATTCCATGAGTTTGAAAGCATCTAGCTCTGGAAGGTATTACATTCTCTTCATGTATAGAAGATTTCTCACCTTAAATTATTTTGTGATTCTGTTGTTTTTAAAGACTCTAGAGCTGCAAGTTTTTCTTTCTCTTCAGTTTTAGAATATTTCTCGTCGTTAATTCTTTTTTTTGTATTTGTGATTTTGAAAGAACCTAGATCTGGAAGATATTTCATTCTCTTCTGTGTTAGAAGGTTTCTCATCTTGAATTTGTGGTGTGATTCTGTGATTTTGAACGAGTCTAGTTCTGGAAGATATTTCATTCTCTTCAGTTTTAGAAGATTTTTTTATCTTTGACTTGTTTCGTGATTCTGTGATTTTGAAAGATTCTAGAACTGGGAGATGTTTTGTTCTCTTGAGTTTTAGAATATTTCTCACCTTTCATTTGTTTTGTGATTCCATGATTTTGAATGTGTCTACATCTAGAAGATATTTCATATTCTTCAGTTTGGAAGATTTCTCATCTTTAATTTGTTTTGTGTTTCCTTGATTTTGAAAGAGTCTAGATTTGGAAAGTGTTTCATTATTTTCAGTTTTAGAAGATTTCTCACCTTTAATTTGTTTTATGATTCTGTTATTTTTAATGAGTCTGGATCTGGGAAATGTTTCGTTCTCTTCAGTTTCAGAAGATTTTTCATATGTAATTTGTCTAATGATTATGTGATTTCAAAAGAGTCTACATCTGGGAGAAGTTTAGTTCTCTTCAGTTTTAGAAGATTTCTCATCTTTAATTTGTTTTGTGATTCTGTAGTTTTAAAAGAGTCTATGTCTGGAAGATTTTTCATTCTCTTCAATTTTAGAAGATTTCTCATTTTAAATTGCTTTTTGTGGATTTAGTGTATACACACTCTTTTATTTGAACAGTTTCATCCTCTTCCCTTTGAAAGGATATATCATCTTTAATGGTAAGGAGTTCTTCTTCTGATTTAACAGGCTCATCCTCAAATAATTACATCAGTATCCTCCTCTTCGGTTTTGATATTTTCTTCCACTTTTGTAGATTTTTCATGTATTACGTAAACAGATTCTAGCTTTTTACTTTTAAGAGTTTCATCCATCATCTTTAATTTCAACAGGTTCTTCTTCTCCATCTTTTTCATGGGTACCTTATGCAGTTCAACAAGTTGTTTATCCTCAATAACGTCCTCCTTCTATAGCCATAGATCTCTTCTTATTTTCTGTTCTGCGTCTGTTTTGAGGGTTTGTAACCATGAAACTGAACTTCCTCTTCTTCTTGAGTGAAATATTCTGTATCACTTCCTATCCTGTCCTTCTCTTCTGGAGTAAGCTCTCTTCCTTGAATCTTGATTATCCTGTTCAACATGAACTTCATGAATTTCCATTTCCATTGATGTTTTACCCTCAGTCCGCAACATAAGCTCAGTTTTGTATTTTTCTGGCTCCTCTGTGCATACATTTCGAAGTTAATAAACTCCTTGAGTATAATGTCTCATATTTCCCTGTCCAACTTGGTAGAATTTTCTTCTTCTATGTGAATTACCATCTCCTTTGGTTCTTCTTGCCTTATTCTTGCTCAGCCTCTTTTTCTTTTTCTCTTGCTTCAGCTACTTGTTTCTCCTATTATGAGACTTTGATGGTACTAACAGTTCTTGAATAGCAGGTACCTTTTCTGCAACACGAGGAGCCTCTTCTTCTGGACCTACTATTTTGTCTGTAATTTTGCTTTCCTTTTCTTCTGGAATGGCTTTCACTTCAGTAATTTTCATTTCTATTAGCTCCTTCTCCTTGATTTTTGTGACTTGTCAGTTTGTTTGCAGTATAGTCTACTTCTTCCCTTTGTTTTTCTCTACCTGCTTTATTGTCTTCCAGATGATGAAATTAAGACAAACAACCACCGACCGCAAAAGCAGCAGCCATTCCAGAAGTGAGTTTAGGCAAAGTAAGCCATCTACTGCTCTTAGGAGTACATATAGGTAGGGCCAAATCTTGAGAAAAGTTACATGTAAACAAGAACTAAGAAAAGCAAGGATTTAAATTATTAAATTGTTGTAGAGAAAAAAGACTAATGTCAAACATGAGTGGAGTTAACCAAAACCAAAGTGAAACACAAAGCTAAAACTGACAGAAAGGCAAGAACAAGCCTTGTCGATTGAAGAAGCGAAAATCTGTTACAAGCACTGGAAAATCTTTTCTAGAACCAAAGGGACATATAGAAGTTAATAAGACTGAAACAATGAAGGCAACACCAGCTAAGCATACAAAGGAGGTCAGTAATCGAAAAGTGGTTGTTACGTGAAGTTGCAACATGATAGCGCTAAACTGGATGATTTATTAGCTAATGGTTGCAAGCTTTCTATTGTCACTGCGCAGTTATACTAACACTTACATTCTGAAATAAATATCGTGGCTGCACAGTTCACAGTTCCCGCAGGGAACTTGAAATATTTGTCCTGAATGATTAAACTCATAATTCCAATATAATTTGTCCGTTATTGAAAATGATGAATTTTCCAGCATTTTCTGCTGCCATTTCGCTGCAGTGTGCCAGTTTGGGCTCATCAGTTGGTAACTAGCACACTTACCATGAAGCATAGTGAAGGCCACTGTGTAGGCTACTTGCAGCCACAGAGAGTGCCAATGCACTGATGCCTATTAGGCTGTCAGATGATGTAGATTTCAGTTTGCATAGAAAACAAAGTATTTGTTTTGGATGAGTAAATTCATAATTCCAATATAATAGGTCTGTTATTTGAAATTAAAAATTCTTTGAGGTAACTCAGTTGCCAGTGTTTCGCCCCAGAGTGCTAAATTTGCCTCAACCGTTACTAACCAGCACTCCTACCAAGACACATGGCACTGAGAGTCTACCAGTGACAGTTTGCACACAGCAGTGTCACATTCCTGCGTGATGCAAACAGTCAGTTCACTCCCAGCAGCCTTCATTCACTGTTCCTTGCCGATCCCACGTCGAACCCTCCCACGCTGCCCGAGAAACAACGTTCACTTCACAGCAGTTGGACCGAGAGACCCAGCTTCTCGATGACAGACAGACAGAATGAACACTCAGTTCCTCGGACAGAACACTCACAGGGACTGACCCACAGACTGCCTTCTCAGCGCAGAGTGACTTCAACTCGAAATGTCACTGTCCGCAGCAGCACTCTTCGACAAAGCTCACTCTCAGACCAAAATGACTGCACACACTCTGTGCTCCACAGTGGCACTCCTCAACTGCACTTACTCTCAGACTGAACTGATTGCAATGGTCCGCATTCACTGTAGGGGACTGAGTGCTGTTAGTGCTGTGTGTGAGTGGACAGTGAATGCAGAACAGTGCAGTCGGTTCAGTCTGAGAGTACAGGAGTGCTGCTGTGGAGCACTGGGGTAGCGCAGTCTGTTCAGTCCGAGAGTGAGTGCTAGAGAATGCCACTGTGGACGATGGCAGTTCGAGCTGAAGTCACTCTGAGTTGAGGAGGCGGTCTGTGTGTCAATCTCTGTGAGTGTTCTGTCTGTAGAACTGAGTGCTCGATCTGTCTGTCTGTCATCGAGGAGTTGGTTCTCTCGCTCCAGCTGCTGTGAAGTGAACGTTGCCTCTCAAGCAATGTGGCAGAGTTTGACGTGGGATTGGCAAGAAACGGTGAGCGAAGACTACTGGAAGTGACCGGGTGGTCTACATCACACAGGATTGTTAGACTGATGTGTGCAAACCGTGAACATGGCGGCCATGAGACCACAAAGAATTTAGAAAGAATTTTGAAAATCACTTATAATTTGGAATAAACTGGAATTTAGAAATTCACAGACAATTTGGAAAATTACTGGAATTTATAAAACCACTGAGAATTTGGAAAAGCACTGGAATTTAGAAAGACACTGAGAATTTGGAAAAGCACTGGAATTTAGAAAAATACTGAGAATTTGGAAAAGCACTGGAATTTAGGAAATTACGGAGAATTTGGAAATACACTAGAATTTGGAAAACCACTGAGAATTTAGAAATAACTCTAATTTTCACTGAGAATTTAGTGTACACGTAGAGCAGTAAATGGCTTAAATTACTGAAATTTTGTTGCAGATCTGAAAAGAAAGAAAAAAAGAAAGACCCATTAGTGTTTTCAGTATTCAGTTATGGATTGTTTATTTGTCTTATGGCCTTTGCAGAGACCTGGTGCACGTTGTTCGATTTGACAATCATAAGCAAACTGCACGTCTGTATGGGGCCGTATCGAGGATGAAATCTAATGGCAAAAATACCTTGTACACGAGCCAGACAACTTTACCAAAGAAGGTTAAAAATTCCTGCTAGGGAATTGTGACATTTTCCATCACTCAACGTTAAGATGAGGCAGTCCGTGGTCCTATGATTATTGAAATTTATTCGGGTAAAGGAATATATATGTTATTACAAATACGACAAATCAACAACTATATTTATTGGGACATTAATGACAGAATGAAATGGAATAATGGTATTGCCTAGATATTTTACTTCGATGTTAGTAGAAGATTTACTTAGTGAAGTATTTATAAGAATGGAACAACCTACGTATTGCGAAGCCGGCAATACTGGGAACTGCCAATTGTTGAATTCGAACCCCATTATTACGGTACTTACCAGCAAGAAGACCGAGTTAGAACAATGTTCGTTCGGAGCAATATTTTTTCTTTGTATCGCGTATCTCATCTTATAAAGTGTTACCGCGAGGATCTACAAGATGAGCCATGAACTATTGTACATTGTTCGGATCGATTATTAACCTTAATTTCAACTGGAGGAACGACTTTCTTTGAGCTTAACTGAATGCATATTCAGAACAGTGGGATATTTTGATGCATTACAATTTAATATTTGATTTGAAATTGTGTTGCTTTCAAAGGTGAATAAAACCTTTAATTCAAAACGAAGTAACAATAGGCTCACTTAGATTTGCTTGTGGAAGAGTGCATAATCAACACCCTACACTTCAGAGTGCCACAAGAACAGTGAAAGTGATCGAAGGCAATTAAAGTATATTTTAAGCCATCAACATTATGTGAACAACAAGGAAAAGGATGTCAACATGAACGGATGCGTTGTGACACCTGATCCAGGAGGAGGTCCAATTTCCTGATAAGTTTCTATATAATTTTATTAATTTTCTTTTCAGTGTGTAATGTTGTAGTTTGTGTGTGTTTTCTTTCCTTCTTTTATTTAATCGAGTGCAGAACATATTGAAATGTTCAAGGAATGTGAATTATATATAGCTTCATCTAAAATGAATACAATTCTTAGAGGACGACCGTCTGCAATGCTAAGCCAAGTGTAGCACGTGCAGTATAAGCAGTTACTGAGAGCTACATCTTCATTAATTTCATTTTGTTGTAACTTATTAAGAACACGAGATCCTTATTAGGCCTATAGCTGTATTATTTGGATTCATTTACTCGTGGAATTATATAGGAAGTTATAACGGTAATTGAGGGATCTGTTAATGGCAACTTAGGGCACAGCATTTTCATAGTAGTAAAGGCACAGAGTATTTGTGGTGATTTGCCTTGATTCTTTGATGGGCAGGGATATTTGTATCGAATGACAGTATGGTAGCTTGAGGTCTATATCCACCTGCAGTCGTGAGTGTGAAATGTGGTTTCGTAGTGGTGAATCTTTGTGTTGTATGGAATGATATGCTGATAATGACGATTTTGAGAATAGAGTCTTTGTACACGGAACATATTTTAGAAGCCACTTTTATTAATAAGGTGTTGGAACTGCAAGAATCGATACTGAATATTCGATATGAACCATATGGAATAAAGTGAAATAGGAAGCTGTGTATGGTGTTTCTGCCCTAGTCTATTTCTTGCGTTACAGGTACTTATATGGTGATGCTGCCTGATCCAGCGATTCTGAGATCATCGTAATTATTGTATGAGTAGAATAATGCATGGTAGTGTAGTCAATCACAGCTGACAATGAAGAAGTGACCCCGAGGTGACCTGGGATTTGATATGTGGCTATGGAGTTGAAAGTGATTTATTTTGGGAATGTCATTTTATCCATGCTAGGAGGTTATTGATCCAAGCCATTTGGTTGATTGCATTCAGCAAGTATACATTTGATGTGTGGGTTAATTTGTTTCATGGTTATATGATTCCTTATTTATATTGTGCATTTTCAGGATGATACACATTTACTGGCAGTTACGGGATCCATTTTGTTTGTTTCAATGGCAACTAGGTCATGGGAAATCCTTTTCACATTTCAATGAATTTCTTGATGTTACTGCCACATGTATATATTTTAACGTAATTTTTACTCCTGAAAGGAAAGCTAGACTACTTCATTCCGAGACTTATCGTGGAACTATATGGGTGAAGGTAAAGGGATCACTTCCACCAAACTATTCTCATTTCATTTTGTAAACAAACTTCTATTAGTTTTATAATTGTCACTCTAAATGAAGTATTTAAGGTACTAGCTGGTGAAATAAATAATTTCCCATTTTTAAAAATTTATTTTTCGCCCAAATTGGAGCACTGAAATCAATCTATATACAGTCAAGTCTTATGAATATTGGTTACAAATTTGGTTGGTATTTCTTCCTTTGTTCCCAGAAATGTTTCATTCTCTCTGACTTGGCTGCCCGTTCTTCGTCAGTTATGTTGTACCTACTGTTTGCGTGTATCGGTCTTCAGTTCAAGTCTCACGTCGTTATTTCTCAGGATCCTCTTCTCTGCTTTCAATTTGTTGAATTGTCAAGCCTAATTCATTTAAATCTGCTTGGACTTCTTTGAACCAGTGATTTTTAGTTTTACAATTCCAAAAGTAGTTGAATAAATGTGTGAGTAACCTAGTCTCTGGTAGTCGTGATATGCGACAGAAAAAAGCAACTCTTCTTTTCCGCATTGTTTCTATTAATTTCCAATTAATGAAATATAAAATTTCATACTGCGAGATTTGGTATCTATTACAGTAGTTGTATTGTATTGTAATTTGAAAGTGAAAGTATGGAGAAAGTTATTATTGCCGGAATTAATTGTACGATGATTGTATCTCCTCCATAGTGTTGAATAATGTAAATAAACCAGCCATCTAGTATTACTTCTTTATTGATTTACAGTATAATGGTTATAATCCTTTCCGATCTTTCCTTTATATTAGCACATTATTATGCCATTGAACGAGACACCTATCTGTCTCAGGCTTTAGTTTAAGTGATCTTAAATCGTCGTGGAACCTACCATTCTGTAGATAAGAGACATCTGACTACCTGGCGCAACCGAGGGTATACTCTATACCTGTAGTGCAATTAATCATGTTCTCATACCATATATGAATCATATTTAGGTGACATTAAAGTGACATACCTGTCATAGTGGGAACATTGTCCATGTTAAGGCAGATATCTGATACAGTATTCCACGTAGATGTAACTGTTATAAAATGATTGTAACGTACTGATTTAATCAATGTTAATGATGATTGTCACCATATGTACCGGGTATATTTTATGGGTTGGGCATAATTACCCATCCCTCTTTGTGCAACATCCGTCGAGGCTCTCACCACCCTCACATATAGCGGTACCCAATTTGGCATCGCTTATATCAATCACCCATTGGGGTGTTACAGAATTCCATGCCTGTCTCTTCACTATAACCTTTCATACCAGATCTGCGTTGGTTGACTGCTGCTCTCTTCCATTTCCTGCACTGTTAAATGCCCCCTACCCTGCAAAGGATGTGACCTTTCTTGTACATGCCAGTGAAGCAGATAGCCGAGTCATAGGTGCAACCATATTGGATGGGTATCTGTTGAGAGAACAGACTAACGAATGGCTCATCAAAGTAGGGGCACCAGCCTTTTGGAAGTTGCAAGGTCGGCAGTCCGGATGATTGACATGGCCTTGTAATAATATTTAAAACGGCTTAGCTATGTTGATATTGCTACACGGCTAAAAATGGAAACTAAGGCTGCATAATTCCCGACAACGTGCAGCTCTCTCTGTACGGATGATGTTAGGATTATGGCCTCTCCCCAGGTTCTGGAGGTAAAATAGCCCTCAGTTTGGTTCTCCAGATGGCGACTACATGAGAGGACGATGAATATTGACGTTCCGTGAGTCATAGCATGGAATGTTAGAAGTTTGAATTAGTGTGCTAGGTTAGAGAACCTGAAAAGGGAAATGGATAAGCTAAAGGTAGATGTAGTTGGTATGTGCAGTACATTGGTGTGAAGAGCAAGATTTTTTGGTCAGGCAACAACAGAATTATCAACACAACATGAAACAGGGAAAATGCAGGAGTTGGTTTAGACAGGTAAATTAGAATTAGATTGTTACATGTCTAATTACAAATCATTAAGAAGTAACTAACCCGTTAGAGGTCACATATGGAGTTTTCTTCCGGGTTCTAAATAATTACGAATGCGTAATATCACAGGATTGTGCTTATCGGCTGTCACCCTCAATACCTTTTCCTCAAACTGTTGGCTAGTGGTGAGGGAAGCTTCATCATGCCGACAATCACGTCGGCAGTGTGAGCATGCTTTTCGTGAGGCCTGGAGCTTTCATCCGTATACGACCCCACGTGTTTATCTGCGATCCAGAGTTTTCATCTATGTGTGACCTCTTATGTACATAATTGACTTAAACATTAATGCTGAGTGTAGTGTTTCCTGACACTGTATGTTGACATGGAAGAAGAAAATGAAAGAATTCGGAGACACTGTAGAACATGAGGAGCGTCAAGAACTGCTAAATGCAAATAGGGAGGGCTCATTTCGAAGACAGTAATTTACCGAAGAGACAGAAGAGATGCCAACTGATGGAGCAAATGATGTTGATTATGATGCCAATGTGTTGGAAGACAGTGATCATGAATCCCATTCCGAAATTTCTGTTGATGAATTACATGAATTAGGTGAACTAGACGAGGAAGTAAATGTGATAACCAAACCCGTGTATACCGGAAGAGAGGGACAACACACTGAAACGTTCACGCACCGCCTCAAAATGTTAGGAATCTTGCTCACAATATAATACGAACCCATTTACCTCAAGTGCGGAGAAAAGCCGTTGAAGCGTGGACTCCACTAGATGTTGAGCCATTTGCATAGGTTATTATCATGTCGACATGTTAATTCAATTTAATCCAAACATATAGTCTTATTGTATTACTGTAATGTCGTCTTGCCACTTCACTTCGAAAGAGTTAAATAATACCATGTGTGTACGATAGATGACGGACATCTCAGTGTTGATCACCGAACGTCAAACTTCCTGCCATCTGGGAAACTTTTATCTCCTTGGCTGTGTTGGTTTTGTTATTTTTTGGGGACAGTAAGAAAAATGGCTTCCCTGCTCATTGGAGCAGGTTTCTGATTTATCAGAATGTTTTTAAACGCTTTAAGTGTATCTGCCACAACCTTACATTTTTCTGTTTGAGTCCTAGATAGCTCGAGGTATTTGTTGAATCACTGAATGCTCCTGTATTTGTAAGTTATCTTATTTCTAAATTTTGCTCTTTCTTATTTTCGATATGCAATGTTTACTCCGTCGTATGTATGTGATCTTGGTACTTGATTGACATGCTTTTTTGTTTGGCATGAGACGGTCCAGCATATACAGTATTATTGTGTCTGCTTTGTCGCTTGCCTTTCGTGTCATCGCGGGAACACTCTTGTACGAATCGCGGTCGTGGTGGGAATACTTTGGTACTCTGGATTACACGGTCTTGCTGCCGTATTCCTTGCGCACGTTCCTGTGTGACCCATGGATGACCTTGGGGTCGTAATAATTGTGATGTTATATTAATGCTGGATCTGTGTGCCTTGTCTTACTTTTGCATATCAGTGCCGAAATGTATGGCGGTGTGTTGGAGTACATGTGTCATATCGATAACCCATTTCTCCATTTTATCTTTTTATGCCGATTCTGGCTTGTAGTTTTGTACCCGTGTTGGCTTCTCACTATATTATTTCTTTTTATTTCCAACTCGTTTAACTTATTTGGTCCCATCGTTTTCACACCGTTTTGACCTCAGTCATTTGTTTTGTTTTGTCATTGACGAGCAAGCTCATTTTCCCATCTTTTAACTTCCTGGAGCTGACGATACAAATACCAGAGAGGAACGAAAATCAATCGTCAAACTTGCGCCAATCCTAGAACTGTTCAAGAAATTCGTGAAAAATTGCCAGTGTGATTGTGTAATTAGTGAGTACTGCACTGTGAATGAAATGCTGGAAACATTTCGCGGAAAATTTGGTTTCAGACAGTATATTAGGAGTAAGCCGGCAAAATATGGGATAAAGATATTCGCATTGGCCTGTGCAAGAACTTACTACACTCTAAACATGGAGATCTGTGCCAGTAAGCAACCAGCAGGATCTGACTCTGTTTGCAATTCTTCAAAAATGTGGTAGAGAGGCTGATGCAACCAATATCAGGCAGTGGTCGCAATATGACTGTAGACAAGTGGTACTGTTCGTATCCTCTGGTAATGGACGTGTTCCAAAACCATAATTTAATAGTAGTTGGCACTCTAAGAACGAACAAAAGAGAGATACCATATTTGTTCTTTTAATCTAAAATCAGCCAGTAGCATGTTCCACCTTTGGATTTACATCTGAAAGTACAACTGTCTCCTACATTCCAAGATAAAACAAAGTGTTTTTGCTACCATCATCTATGCATGCCAGTGACGACATAGACCCTGACTCTGGAGATGCAGCAAAACCTGATATTCTAACATTTTACAATGGAACGACAGGAGGTGTAGATACAGTTAATGAACTTAAGACTACCTACACCATCACAAGGGCAAGCAACCGATGGTCGTTGATCATTTTCCATGGCCTTCTGAATATTGGTGGAATAAACACTTTCATTATTCTGAAGAGCAATTTGAATGGCACAGGAATGCTCAAGAGGCGATTTTTGAAATCTCTGGCGCAGTAATTGTGTAAGGAGTACATGCAGCTACAATTGATGCACGGAAATCTGTCAAGAACACTGTGAGCAAGAATCCAGGAGATCATTGGTATAACACAAGAGAAATAACATCATCATCCAGTTGCTCGCAGTGGCACAAGAAGATGTTTCAAATGCGATTGGAAGAAGAACCGGCCCTCAAAAACCAGGTGCGATACATGTGGTTATTTTATCTGCAGAGAGCACTATGTGCCTATGTTTCAAGACCGTGCAGAAAGTGAGTAGGTGACCAAACTCGAAGACGGGGAGTAGAAGGGATAGGCCTGTAACGAGCGTGATGAATGTGCCTGATCTCAGACCGAATACTTTTCACTGTGGTAAAATAATTGTTATGGTAGGCACTGACAATCAAAGTCAACAAATGTGGCAGTGCATAAACATCTGTTTCTTATGACGTCCATTGCTTTCAGTTTAGGTACCTTATCCCATAGTTATGCCAAGCATTGTTGCAGTAGGCAATTATTATGTTTTCATGGTGTTTTACTTACTTCTTACTACTTCCGTAAAATATGCATAGCATTATAAAAATTATGTTGCCGTTAGAATAAATTTTAACAATTCTAGTTTTTATTTTGCAAAAGGTACAAAAACATTGTCTTTATTTATACATACGATGCCTGTGATTATTTATTTTATTGCAGCTATAAATAATATCAATTGTGACACAACTATATTGTAAGTGAAGCTCTATTTGTCTTTATCATGATCACGGAAGAAAATTCTCTGAGCAACCTCTGTTGTTCGAACATTCATTGTGCCCTCCCACGGGTTAAGAATTATGTAGAACTACTGCACTAAAGCTATAAAGTAATAGAGAGCAAAATATTACAGAAAATGAATACAGTTTTGAAGATATACATAAACACTAAATTTGTAAAAATAAAAAGGAAATTATCTGTGAAACAAAAGTTACAGTTGTACTGTGAGCATCCACCCAAATGGAGAAAATTACAGGGTAAGGATAAAGTAGACGGGGAAGAGGATTTTATCCCATTAAGTACCAAGCGCTGAAATAACATAGGTTTTGGAATATTATTCTATATTTCTCTTGAATTTAGGTCAGAAAGACCAGAAAATGTGAGAATAACAATTATTTACATATAATTTTTGTTCAGCATAATGTTGCGTTTATGCAACTTTGGGCCTAGTAGGCATCGTAATTTAGCGAGAGTGAAATTGTTGAAAACAGTTGGAATGAAGATGAACATTGCATTTTTGACACTTGTAAATTGTTGTGCTCTTGCACACTCGGTAACATCTTCTAGCTTTGTTTTCTTCTTGGATTATGAAATGTCCTATTTGATCACAATGCACTTCCGTGGGTAAAGCTGCTTTTGACGGCCGTTCATAATTAGAACTCTATCTCCCTTCTATGTCAGTTTCTTTGTTGCCTTCCCCGTCATCATACTTCATCATCTTTAGTGTCATCACTAGGGCCCGGATGTTAATGCAGTAATAGGTTAGAAGGTAAACTTACTGAAGCGAGTAATATGTAGAGTCTACCCGCACGACGTTAATGCTATGAGGTTTGCATAAACAAAATTATTTAGTAACAAAATTACCTAGTAGGAATTGTCGACTATCCCGCTCTAAGGTAATGTAGTGGGAGTAACATAAATTCTATGGGTTCTAATGGGCCGAACCCCTAACGTTTATGCAAACCTCATAGTTTTACCGTTGTGCGGGTAGACTCTACTTATTACTCACTTCAGTAAGTTTGCATTCTAACCTATTACTGCATAAACATCCGGGCCCTAGTCATCACCTTCAGATTTCACCAGGGCCAGAGCTATATGAACTAAATTGCAGCTGAGAGACTTTTTCATTTGCTAGTCGATGTATGTTCCAAGAATTGACGATGACACTGTCAACCAAATTTATAAACGGAGGTCAGCACCACTTTCTATCCCTAAATCGAGTCCTGTAATTGACAATGCCATTGTTGTGTAGATCAACTCGTCGATGCTGAAAACATCCAAACTGAAGGTTCTTCTTGTTCATAACGTCGAAAGAAGGCCTGAGTTTTGAAAATTTGTCATTCTGATCCAGTAAACTCTTGTCTGACAAATGCATGTGTTCTTTGATTGTCATAAACTTGTTACGGCTCATGCATTTTCCAACAATTGTTAGTGCTTTGACCAATACAACTTCACAGCTGGCAATGTGTGATATCTAGAAAGGATCATTGCTTTAGACTTGCAGTGCTTAGCTGGAAGGAATGCCGGTTATTATCGCGAGCGTATTGTTTGTATAATCAACAATCATTTGTACAACTTGTGAACAGTGAATATACTTCGTAAGGTGACTTACCACCTACTTGATTTTTATTTCTTCAATTTTAGCCGATTCTTCTGAGATTGGTGAAGAAGTATAGAAAGGAGCAACTTTTCTCCAATTTGGGAGCAGCTCCTTCATGTTTTCTGCTTGCATTTTAGGTTTCTTTACAGCTGACCCTCCAGATTCCTACTCTGGTTCTTGTTCAGTACTTATATGTATTTCAAAGGTACCAGTACCAGCCACGTCACGTACTTGTTCCTCTTCCACAAGAAGATCTTCGTCCATGTCTTCTTCATCCGTTACTTAATCGATATCAGGTGGAATATAGACAGCGTCAATGTTATCTGCATTCACCAAGTCGTCGTCATCTTCTTCTTCTTCTTCACCTTAATCTTCTTCGTCATCTTGATTTTCTCCTCCTTCTTCTTCTAAGATAGCACAGTTAGTGTTTTCTGGTAGATGTGAGACGTCTGAAAACGAACAAATCCTAACATAAATACGAAAGATGTTATACAAAATTCCACAGCAAACAAAAAATATGTCCCAATTATAAAATAATTCATTTTAAAATACAGTTTGGCATACCTTTCTTGCGATATCGTTTCTTTATCAGCACACAATTACAGTTTGACGCTCCTCACTGAACTAAAAACGCACATTCAACAATGAAAGAAGGAACAGACGTTGCAAGTACAGTCGAGTGAGCAGTCTATGAATCAGGAAAACATCCTTGTTGATCCCAAAGTTGTATAACCGCAACATTATTGTAAATTTCAAAAAAAGACTTCATATGATAGATTCATTGTGTGAAAAAGACCTTTTGTCCTACAAGTATGTCTATAGAATTTGAATATATAAAACAGACACAAAATGTCTATTCTATTTCTGAAAAAACCTTCAGAACTCAACCTGATTACATGTTGGTATTTTTTCAACCTTTAAAAATTCAGAAAAAATGCCATTACATGTATTGAGTGTGGACAACTGGATCAGCGATATTTCTAGGATGTCCTTTCAATATATCGATGCTTCAAATTAAAATTCACATAAAACTTAAGTCGGAGCAAAGACAAAAATTAAGTTACATGGTCAGTGTAATATTGCAGATGAACCTCACACATGTATTTTGCAAGTGCCTTGTCTTGCTTGTTTGCTATTTGTGTCTTTGCATCAGATATTGTCTGCATGAGCGTTCTTGGACACTGGTATTCCTCTAACATCTTGTGGTAGATTGTTCCATTCATAATTGCAGTAACTGTGAAGGAATTGCCATAGTGCTTTTTTCTTTCTTTCTGCTTTTTTCATGATGTAAGGAGAGATTATAAATATTTTCTTTCAGATAAGAATGAGATTGAGATTTTAAGTTTGTTGCAGTAAGATTAGGCAGTAGATTACGTCAGTCTTGTAGACGTATCCGGCCGCGTTTGGTGTAGGACGAAGTTACATGGTCAGTGCATTTAATATTGCAGATGAACCTCACACACACATGCATTTTGCAAGTGCAGTAACTTGTTTAGTGTAATCTTCGTAAACTGCATCACAGTAATCGGAAATTGAATTTGCATCTGTGTATCTGTTTGCCTTGAAGTTCAACCGAACGTTCCTTTTTGTCATTACGAAGAATAAAATCATATCTTAGTTTTCTGTTTCGAAGGAAAGTTTACAGCACGTGTGCTGTGTACCGGGAGCGATGGTCTTCTCCAGTAACTTCATATCAGTAACTGTTATATATTTCTCCCTTCACTGTTTTCACTTTGTAATATTGATTATTTATTTAATTGTCCTCCATTCGACTAGTTTTGCACACAGGGAGGTGTTAAGTACAACTTCAAGGTGACCATCCCCCGTAATATATCATCCCCTGGTTCTCCTCCAACCCTGATGGCCTAGGGAGTCTCACTTTCACTCCCTTCATGACCCCTCCTTTTCTTTGGCCAATGCATTCTTTCCTCTTGACTTCCTCTTCAATCCTTTGCCCCTGAGCGGGCAAGGCATGTTCCTTGTTTGAACTGTCGTCGATTCAGAGGGCCCTGGGTTCGAATTGTGGCTTGGCCAGGTATTTTACCTGTGCACGGTTTTCCTCCGTCTCAGGAGTTGCATACCGGTACTGCCAGCTTCCACAGAAACACAAACACATCCCTCAAAGTGCATCCAGCAGCAAACAGGGTCCAATCCACACGAAGAGCCAACCCCAAGAAATTAAGAAGAATATTCGAGGAAGAATTCCCCCTGTGGGTGGGGCAGTAGAATAACACCCACGTTATTCCCTGTCTGTCGTAAGAGGCGACTAAAAGGGCCCCAGGGGCTCTGAACTTGGGAGCGTGGGTTGGCGTCCACGGGGCCCTTAGCTGAGTCCTGGCATTTCTTCCACTTACTTGTGCCAGGCTCCTCACTTTCAACTATCCTATCTGACCTCTCTTGGTCAACTCTTGTTCTCTTCCGACCCCGACGCTGTTAGGTTTGCGAGGGCTAGAGAGTCTTTCATTTTCACTCCCTTCGTGGCCCTTGTTTTCCTTTGGCCGATACCTTCATTTTTTGAAGTGTCGGATCCCTTCCATTTTTTCCCTTTGATTAGTGTTGTATGGAGGATGGTTGCCTAGTTGTACTTCCTCTTAAAACAATAATCACCACCACAATCACCACCTGTGAGGAAGAAGATGATTAGAAGTCTGTCGCTTTTCCCCATGAGAGGCTACAGGTGGTCCACTGTGTGTCTACCACAAGGTGCCTCACCTTCTGGCGATGTATGAAACGTAAGCCCGGTGGTCTGTTGCTCTCTCCATCAGAGGCTACAGCTACTCAACTGAGTGTCTACTACAAGGTGCCCCATCTCTTGGCGATGTATCGAACGTAAGCCCAACAGTCCGTTGCTTTGAGGATAGCCTCCACTGTGTGTCTACTACAAAGCCCAACAGTCTGTTGCTTTGAGGGTAGCCTCCACTGTGTGTCTAGTACAAGGTGCCCCATCTTCTGGTGATGTATCGAAGGTAAGCCCAACAGTCTGTCGCTTTGAGGGTATCCTCTCCCCATCAGAGGCTACAGGTGGTCCACTGTGTGTCCACCACAGGGTCCCCCTGTGGGTGGGGCCAGTAGAATAACACCCACGGTATCCCCTGCCTGTCGTAGAGGCGACTGAAGGAGGCCCCAGGGGCTCTGAACTTTGGAGCGTGGATTGGCAATCACGGGGCCCTCAGCTGAGTCCTGGCATTGCTTCCACTTACTTGTGCCAGGCTCCTCACTCCCCCCCCCTGTGGGTGGGGGCGGTAGAATAACACCCACGGTATCCCCTGCCTGTCGTAAGAGGCGACTAAAAGGGGCCCCAGGAACTCAGCTTTGGAGCGTGGGTTGTGACCACAGGGCACATAGCTGAGTCTTGGCATTTCTTCCACTTACTTGTGCCAGGTTCCTCACTTTAATCTATCCTATGCGACCTCCCTTGGTCAACTCTTGTTCTTTTCAAACCCCGACGGTATTATGTATGGAGGCCTAGGGAGTCTTTCATTTTCATGCACTTCGTGGCCCTTGTTTTCCTTTGGCCGACACCTTCAGTTTTCGAAGTGTCGTGTCCCATGTTTTTCGTCTGATTAGTGTTATATAGAGGATGGTTGCCTAGTTGTACTTCCTCTTAAGACAATAATCACCATCTTCTGGTGATGTATCGGAGGTCAGCCTGGCTGACCCGCTCCAGATGCACAGTACCCGGTAGGCATTTTTTGCAATATTCAGTTAAAGAAATGAGGAGAATGCCTTCTCCGAGCCCTTGCTCATGAATGCAAAGTTGTACTTCATATTAGATGATATCTAAAACACTTTCTATAACGAGAATGGTTTTGCTTACCTGGTGCCGCTTAGCGAAGGGAGCGGCGTGGCCGGACATTGTACTGATGAGCTGAAACAAAACATATATTTAGGTCTTTTTTTTTGTTGCTGCATGCTCAAATAATTCAGGAATATTTATCAAAGAAAAATATTTTGATACCCGCAATAATTTCTCAGTTAATATATAAATGGCTGCAACTGATATAACTGATATATATAAACACAAATGATATCCTCCTGTGGGAGTGGTCCTCCTTTTTGGGTGGAGGCGATAGAATAACACCCACAGCTTCTCCTGCCTGTCGTTAGAGGTGACTAAGAGGAGCCTCAGGGGTCTGAACATTGGAGCATGGTTCGGAAACCACGGGCCTCTTAGCTAAGTCCTGGCATTGCTTCCACTTACTTGTGTCAGACTCCTTGCTTTCATCTATCCTATCCCACCTCTGTTGTTCAACACTTGTTCTTTCCCGACCCTGATGCTATTAGGTTCCCGAGTCCTAAGCACTTTCATTTTCATGCCCTTCATATCCCTTCCCTTTCTTTTGCCGATACCTTCATTCTTAGAAGTGTCGGACCTCTTCCATTTGTGTTGAGAGAGGCCAAGGGGCCGCCAGCTATATTGCCTGCCTGATCTCCCTCTGTCGACTTGTTTTCTCTTTCCACTCCAAGATTGTGTGAGTGCCCTCGTTCTTCTGTTAACTTTTTCTTCCAAGATAGCTGTACAGAACAAGTTTGTCCAGTTTTATTTCCTCCAAAAACAACACCCACCACATGTCATCAAACGTTGTCCAAAATCACTAACTCTTAACTGCCATTTAGAAATTAGTAGCAACATTGATTGTAAATAATGCCATGAGAAGTCGATCGAGGGATCCTGCATTAGATCTTTGGTAAGCGTCTGGCGATCATCAGTGTAAATAAAATAAAATGATGACCATTTCCTAGATAACTTTGGCCATGCTACGCAAGTAGGTGCTGTTCGTACCAGAGAGAGAGAGAGAGAGACATGCTGTGCAGTAACAGCATCAGTATGATAGTAATGTATCGTAACACAATTAAAATTTTCACACTATTTGTACAATAAAATGAGCTTTTATATTTTTAATTCTGAAATTCCCCTGTTGTACATATATCCCCAAATACCTTATTTTTCTTTGCATATATACCATGTGAATAGTGATTTACTCTGGACAGTGAATTATGTAAATTATCTAAACCAATCTGTCTACATTGAGAGATTTTCAAGGAAATTCCAAATGTGAACATGTTGTATCTGGCATGTATGAAATGTCCAGAATATTAGTGTTCCTTTAGTCAATGCACTTCTAGTGCTGGCCACTTGGATGTTTTCAAATAATACGAACATAAAGACACCAATATTAAGTTACCAAATAAAATATGTCACTCTTTTCCTCACGCTGAGAGAGTCTACTTTACAGTGAGGTGCCCTTCTTTGTTCCTGTTATGTGTTATTTGTATACAGACAAACATGAGTCTGAGGAGTTGTCCAGCAGGGGTCGTGATATATTTACAAAGATGCACACAAAATGCTGTCAATTGCGAACATTAATTTATTTTCAATATTTTCACATTAAACACATACTTCAAGAAACCACCATTTTTAACAACTGCCTATCACAAAGCACAAGGAGACTGCAACCACTGCATGTCAACTACCAACTTTACGAACCCAATTCACATACTTCAAACACGACTTCTATATATACGTCTCATCAACACAACTCCTGTTAAACAAACCCCTGTGTGTGGGGGCGGTAGAAGAACACCCACGGTATCCCCTGCCTGTCGTAAGAGGCGACTAAAAGGGGCCCCAGGGGCTCTGAATTTTGGAGCGTGGGTTGGCGACCACGGGGCCCTTAGCTGAGTCCTGGCTATGCTTCCACTTACTTTTGCCAGGCTCCTCACTTTAATATATCCTATCCGACCTCTCTTGGTCTACTCTTGTTCTTTTCCGACCCCGACGCTATTAGGTTTGCGGCCGATATTTTCATTTTTCGAAGTGTCGGGTCACTTCTATTTTTCCTTCCGTTTAATGTTATATAGAGGATGGTTGCCTAGTTTTACTTCCTCTTAAAACAATAATCACCACCACTACCACCTGTTAAACAATAACTCAACTCCACCGTCAAGACTGTCCCTCTATATAGGTTGCCTGGCCAGGCTTCTAGAAGGATGTTACCAAACACCTTTTCTCATAAATTCTAGAGTGCCTAATACTTAGTTACAATGTAAAGAACATTCTGCAACCATCTAGTGACAAAGATACGTTATTCTGGATGTTAAAGTGTATTGCAAAATGTTACTGTGGATTATAATATATCATGTATACGGGTAATAATAAATTATATACTATTTAATACAGGTTCTTACATTAACTAAATTCATATATATATGCACATACAGCACAAGTTTCAAGATATAACCTCACAAACAATACGCTCGCATCGTCCGTACATATGACATAACTATGGAAATAGTTATCATACTCATAATCATAAAAATAATAATTCGAGCTCGATATAGGCATTATTTACCCATGGGTTAGGGAATATTGTTTTCAAGTTATATCAGTCTATTACACTGGCATCAGTCGGGAATCAAAACTGGGACACTCTGAAGATCAGGTACTATGGTGATCAAATCAGCCTAAGTTAAAATGAATAATAATGAAGACCAACAGTCTTTCACTGTACCGCACTTTTATTTTTATTTGTTTATTTTCTTCTACCACATTTGTCTCTGATTCGTCTAATGACCTTGCTGTTTACTTCGCGTGCACGTACGATGGAACAAGAAACATCTTAATTGAAGCTAGGATGGTGTTGTCAGCTCCCACTCGAAAGGCTAGCGCACAGTGAGACATCTAGTGATGAAAGCAAGCAACACTTATTACAGACCAATGGTAAAACATTCCTCAATTCAAACCTCATTTTAAGAGATGGCTTCCTCATGAACAGACGAGATTTCCTTCTGAAGAGGTGGAACAGAGTTCTCTGGGAATCATTAAGAATTTCACCTCATTTACTTACATGGCAAAAGCTTATTATCATGTCTGCAATTACAGGCTATGAAAGTCTCAATCTAAATAAGAATAAAATTATATAAACTCAATTGTACAATACACTACTGAAACTTAATATTTCTTAAGTGTGTGCTTTTTCTGTCAGCAGTGAACCAAGGGGTGTGATTATGTCTGTGAAGTATATTCAGTTGGCACATTTAAGAGAAATGAATTTTAAGAAAACATTTAACATAATAATTCTATGCATTCATGTCTGAGTTTGATTGACACTCAATATTTAATGCTTTAAAGTTAATCATAGGGACATGCAAAATGAAGTGATAAGTTTTATGAACACATAGTTTTCATTCTTCCTTCCTAATGATATGTCTAATATGGCAGAGTGAGTCGTAACTTCTAATAATTCTCTTCTCTTGCTTAATACTAGAACATTGCCTACTGGTGTAAGTGGCAGGGTTGATATCATAGATACTGCCTAGGTAAAGAAAGAAGTTCTGTGGTTAACTAAGGGAAAAGGCTCATGGAATATATGTTTGGGTCTCACTAGATGGAACAAGGGACGTAGATCAAAGATCTGTAAATAATTTTTGTTTGGAATTTTGGGACAGGGAGAAGAGAGACACAAATGATATCTACTAACTATGGATGTGTTACCTAACAATAAGGTGAATCACTCAACGGTTGCTGCATTTTTCAATGATGCACTTTGTGTTTTGAGGCCTTCACACATATTTTATGCTCATGTTCTTGTGGCCTGCACTGATGCTGCACCTCACACGTGCTAAGCCATGGGAGGTCTTGGGATATTATATCCCAAGGTGATGCACGTCACGTGTATAGCACATGGACTTCATTGAGTCGCTGAAGCTGGCTGGTCTTGCTTTTATGAAGTAAACGTTTTGATCTCGAGAGTGAAAGAGTATTCCTGAAGGCTCGCCATCGACAGAATATTTTTTATGCAGTTTTAACAATGTGCCGCTCCTGCCTTCACCAGTTCACACAAGATAGGGAACATGACTTGAAGCATCTGAATATTATGCTGATTATTTTGAAACAGTGAAAAAGGTTGTTAAGACCTTGATACGGAAGAAGCTGCTCATATTAAAGAAGCACAGTAAGGGTTGAATAAAGATGTTATTCTTGAGCAAGTCGTATTCATTCATTCATTCATTCCAATTCGATGAGTCATACCTTCAGCCATCAAGAAATTGCAAGAAAAAGGATTGTCCATTCAAATTAGTACAAGAATTGTTGAAGAAGTCGAACAATCCCTAATGATCCTAAAAATCAAGTTTCCTTGGAAAAATGCAGAGTGTATCGTGTTAAAAACTCATCTCCGCAAAATTAAAAACATTTCTGGTATTTTCCAAGGCAGTACTGCAAGCCTCTGAATTTTCAAATTTGGATATTGCGGTAAGGTTCACAATTTTTTGTTATATTTTGGCTATTCCTATAAAAAGGTATTCGAAGCTGTCGTCCATTTTGTGTGATGGTGATATCTAAAAAAATTTATGGAATTATTGGTTTTATCTTCTGCTGTGAATTTTATATTTTGATACCGAGTTAAGGTATTAAAAATTGATAGCAAGCTAACATTTTCACCAAACACAATCAAAAACAACAAGCAACAACAACAAACATCGATCATTTAAAATACCCCTCTCACCAAAAGACCTCATCTCCCTGTGTGTGGAGGTGGTAGAATAACACAAACGGTATGTCCTGCATGTCGTAAGAGGCGACTAAAAGGGGCCCCAGGGGCTCTGAACTTTGGAGGGCGGGTTGGCGACCACGGGGCCCTTAGCAAAGTCCTCGCATTGCTTTCACTTACTTGAGCCAGGCTCCTCACTTTCATCTATCATATCCGACCTCTCTTGCTCAACCCTTGTTCTTTTCCGACCCCGACGGTGTTACGTACGGAGGCCTAGGAAGTCTTTCATTTTCACGCACTTCGTGGCCCTTGTCTTCCTTTGGCCGATATCTTCACCTTTCTAAGTGTCAGAACCCTTCCATTTTTCCTCTCTGATTAGTGTTTTATAGAGGGTGGTTGCCCAGTTGCACTTCCTCTTAAAACAATAGTCACTATCACCACCACAACCACCAAAGACAACAAGGAATTACACTACATGTGGAACATTGAAATGGTCAATAAAATAATAATAATAATAATAATAATAATAATAATAATAATAATAATAATAAAATTAGAAATAGCCAAATTTCAAAGTTAATTCCAGAGAAACAAAAAATTCAAAATTCACCACTTTCACTTACAGCAGTCCCAACATACAACAAATTTCCAACCTGTTTAAGAAACACAACTTCAAAATTCCTTTAAAAACACAAAATACCAACCAAGGCATGTTCCTAAATCACAACAGCGTCAATTCCAACAAAGACCAATACTCAGGGTCCGGGAACTTTAAACTCACCTGTGCCCAATGTTTTGTTCCGTACATCAGACGAACAGGAAGAAGTTTCTCAACAAGATACTTAGAACACTTTTAATGCCAAAACCATACTAAAGAGAATGAAAAAAGGCAAATTGATGAACGAATTCGAAAACATTTACATTTTCATAGACCAGTTTCTCAACAGAAGCCATAGGCTAAGTGGAATGACGTCAAAGAGGCTAAAAATCCTATTTATGACCAGATCCCATGTTTATTTACAATATTAAAAGTGAAAGAGAACATGTAAAAAACATTAACAAATCCCCACACGAAGTTCTGCTCACAGACAGACCCCCTTTTCTGACAGCAACCAATGCCCCTTCTGCCCTCTCCTCTCCAACCCACATCCCTCCACCCAATACACACAGATACAATACAAGGTGCACAGCATTAGCCAATGCCAGTCGGACAGAAAGTATCACAGGAGCAGGCCAGCTGCAAGAGAAGCGAGGGGTTGAGTAAGATTCCGCTTAGCATCCCCATTTTATAATTCTTTTACATAAATTTCACAACTGAGACATAGTTGTCATTACAGACTCTCAATCCACCACTCTCAGTCCTTTAATGAGTGATAAGGTCCACAACAACCGAAAGAACGATTTTGAGAAGTCCCCTCTTCCGACCCACATAACAGCAGGCAGCCCTGTTTTACCTAATTTTAATTATCACAAGGCAATGAAGGAGAAAAACAGTCAGACAACAGGCCACATCAACATCCCACGAAACCACGACTGAATTTTTATCCCAAAAACGAACATCACAAACAAGTGACAAGTAAGTGAAATTTCCACACCTTGGACATTATAGACTGAGAAATCCATGAGCCCAACGTCATTATAAGTAACGTTGGAATGAACTAATATATAATCGAGTTTTTAAAGTGTAACAATCATATCAAGGATGTCTTCATTGAATGAAGAGTAATGTGTAAGCATGACTTTTAGACAGAGCAAGTCATGTTAGCTGGATATATATATATGTGTAGTATGTGTAACCATAACTTAGTAGACAGAGCAGTTCATGGTAGCCGGATGTTTCTATAAGACATATAGCATGTATAAGCATAACGTTTTAGACAGAGCAGTTATTTTAAGCATTTTATCATGAACAAAGCCTAGGAATGGAGCAATTTTGACCAGCGGCTGATGGTGCCTAAAAAGTATGTGAAACGTGTCCTGCTTAAGACATGGGAATGATGTAACATTATTATGTACATTAATGAAGAAACATATAATGTATTGAAAAGGTGGACCCTCAAAAAACATTTTTTTCAGAAAGGTAAGCAATATGTTCCAAACTGTCACTGGAAATGTGACATGGAATGACATTGGTGGTCTACTAAGGGAAGCTAAGAAAATCTTTGCATCACCCTCTTTGCCATTGCACCAAGAATTCTGTCATCCATCACTGCAGCGACAGCAATCAAGAAGACCAGCAAGTGTCACTGCAGGGCAACTCATTGCAGATGGATTTGACCTAAATGAAAGCTGGAAGCATGAGTGGCCAACAAAAACATTGGGAACAAGTGTCCCACAAAGAAGCCAAACGGTTTTGAACTACCGAGGAACCTCTGGTGCCGTATCGACAGGTTAAGGACTGGACATGGTTGTTGCAATTATTTCAGGTACAAGTGAGTTTGGATCAGTTCACCAAAGTGTGATTGTAACCTGGAAGAACAGATGATTGATCACCTGATCCAACGCTGCCCTCTTATTCGCACCCTGGCACTCCTGACGATTTATTCGCTCTCACACCCGGTTTAACTGAATGCTGAGAAGAATGGAATTTAAAGTTCGATATTGCCTAGAATGTGTACTGTATAAAATCACCATAGGATTAAATAAATACGAAGTCGAAAAGATTTGTGTAGTGTTTTTAAACGTAGGAAAGATAAAAATATGAAGACAAAGTTGGAATTTGAAAGGAGAAATTCGGGAAAATATTTGTGTGTAGAAAGAGAAGTTAGGGAATGGAATAATTTGCCGAGGAAGATGTTCAATAAATGTCCAAATTCCTTGCAATTATTTACGAAAAGGCTACGTAAGCAACAGACACAGAATCTGCCACTTGTGCGGCTGCCGTAAATGCAGATCAGTGGTGATTGATTGATTGATTGATTGATTGATTGATTGATTGATTGATTGATTGATTGATTGATTGATTGATTGATTGATTGATTGATTGATTGATTGATTGATTGATTGATTGATTGATTGATTGATTGATTGATTGATTGATTGATTGATTGATTGATTGATTGATTGATTGATTGATTGATTGATTGATTGATTGATTGATTGATTGATTGATTGATTGATTGATTGATTGATTGATTGATTGATTGATTGATTGATTGATTGATTGATTGATTGATTGATTGATTGATTGATTGATTGATTGATTTCAATGCCAAGCATAACAAACTATGAAACCTTGTTCAATCCAGTTAACTGGTGATGGTGGTTTTATCGTGAAAACTGCGTGGTCATGAGCACATACTGCAAAGAACATTGTAGAGATGACTATCAAAATGAGAAAGAAATCTCCCTGTGGGTGGGGGCGGTAGAATAACACCCATGGTATCCCCTGCCTGTCGTAAGAGGCGACTAAAAGGGGCCTCAGGTGCTCTGAACTTTGGAGCGTGGATTGGCGACCACGGGGGCCCCAGCTGAGTCCTGGCATTGCTTCCACTTACTTGTGCCAGGCTCCTCACTTTCATCTATCCTATCTGACCTCTCTTGGTCAACTCTTGTTCTTTTCCGACCCCGACGCTATTAGGTTTGCGAGGGCTAGGGAGTCTTTCATTTTCACGCCCTTCGTGGCCCTTGTCTTCCTTTGGCCGATATCTTCAGTTTTCGAAGTGTCGGATCCCTTCCATTTTTTCCTCTGATTAGTGTTATGTAGAGGATGGTTGCCTAGTTGTACTTCCTCTTAAAACAATAATCACCACCACCACCTGAGAAAAAATCGTGATGGAACATCATGAAAGGATGTAGGACAACTTGCTTTAAATTGGGTACCCCAAAATCATAGAGTCAGAAGAAAATTTATATGAGTGCCTACAATTTCAAAAGTCCATAAATTTGATCAACAATAACATTATGTAGACTATTGTTGTTGTGATGTGTTTTGTCTCCTCTCCTCTCATGCATATTCCCCCTGTGTTCGGGGGCGGTAGAATAACACCCACGGTATCCCCTGCCTGTCGTAAGAGGCGACTAAAAGGAGCCCCAGGGGCTCTGAACTTTGGATCGTGGATTGGCGACCACGGGGCCCTTAGCTGAGTCCTGGCATTGCTTCCACTTACTTGTGCCAGGCTCCTCACTTTCATCTATCCTATCCGACCTCTCCTGGTCAACTCTTGTTCTTTTCCGACCCCGACGCTATTAGGTTTGCGAGGGCTAGGGAGTCCTTCATTTTCACGCCCTTCGTGGCCCTTGTCTTCCTTTGGCCGATACCTTCATTTTTCGAAGTGTCGGATCCCTTCCTTGTTTCCCTCTGATTAGTGTTATATAGAGGAAGGTTGCCTAGTTGTACTTCCTCTTAAAACAATAATCACCACCACCACTCCCATGCATCTCTAATAGATGGCATTATTGCTTTATGCCCAGTAGAATAGCCTGCTTGAATATTGGCGGGAAATGGCTTTTTTTGCTATGGGCTTTACGTCGCACCGACACAGATAGGTCTTATGGCGACGATGGGATAGGAAAGGCCTAGGAGTTGGAAGGAAGCGGCCGTGGCCTTAATTAAGGTACAGCCCCAGCATTTGCCTGGTGTGAAAACGGGGAAACCACGGAAAACCATCTTCAGGACTGCCGATAGTGGGATTCGAACCTACTATCTCCCGGATGCAAGCTCACAGCCACGCGCCTCTACACGCTCGGCCAACTCGCCCGGTGGGAAATAGCTGAGGAGTTAGAAAGTTTCTTTTTAGTATACTATTTCCCTAGTTCATACATGTTCTGAAAACTACTGGTATGTGACCCACTTGTTCATCATACTATTCCAGCACTTCGATCCCAGCTATGAGGTATTGATAGGAATGTGCATGTTGTGTACTTAACGGAATACGTCAGAGCAGTTTTAACCACTGTCTATAGTGGGGTCATTGCGGCTCTGGAACCTGCCACTGTTTGAACGTCAGTGTAGTAGTGTTCATGAAAAGGGAGAAACTGTGCCTTTTTTCATTTTATCAAACATAAGATACAGTAAGATAGCTTTTAAAGACAACGTTCCAGTTAGTTAATATTGTACTCTGACAAGAATAATGAGACGATCTTAATGACATACTGTATGTCGAATTCAGTTTAATATTTGCTGTGTTTGTTACAGCATCACAGGAAGAATGGATGTGAGGATTTAAATGAAACTTGGCATTCGGTTTAGAATAACGTTGAGCATGATCTTAGCTCTCAGTCTCAATCAATCACTACCGATCTGCATTTTGGGGTAGTCGCCCAGGTGGCAGATTCCTTACGTGTTGTTTTCCTAGCATTTTCTTAAATGATCGCAAAGAAATTGGAAATTCATTGAACATCTCTGTTGGTAAGTTATTCCAACCCCTTACTCCGCTACCTATAAATGGATATTTGCCCCATTTTGACTTCTTGAATTCCAGCTTTATTATCATATTGTGATCTTCCCTACTTTTAAAGACATCTCTCAAACATATTCGTCTACTGATGTCATTCCACGCCATTC
This sequence comes from Anabrus simplex, assembly GCF_040414725.1. Taxonomy (NCBI): domain Eukaryota; kingdom Metazoa; phylum Arthropoda; class Insecta; order Orthoptera; family Tettigoniidae; genus Anabrus; species Anabrus simplex. The sequence goes on from NC_090265.1 coordinate 699,376,747, forward strand.
CTCCACTGACAGCACGGAACATACCAATGATATAAATATAGATAATCACCATACCAATTAGTCGAGCAGTTCGTCTCCTTTCTCCCAAGCCTTCCCAGACCAAACTTTTCATCATTTTTGTAAGGCGACTCTTTTGTCAGGAATCACCCAGAATAAATCAAGCTGCTTTTCTTTGGATTTTTCCAGTTCTTGAATCAAGTAATCCTGGTGAGGGTCCCATACACTGGAACCATTCTCTAGTTGGGGTCTTACCAGAGACTTATATGCCCTTTCCTTTACATCCTTACTACAACCGCCAAATACCCTCATTACCATGTGCAGAGATCTGTAAACTTTATTTACCATCATATTTATTTATGTGATCACCCCGATGAAGATCATTCCTTATATTAAACACCTCATTACTTACAATGATCCCTAAAAGGAACACTCACCCCATCGAAACAGTAATGAAAACTTAGAGGAATTTTCCTATTTGTGAAACTCACAACCTGACCTTTAACCCCACGTGCTTTTTTGACAGCTGTTACCTTGACGGATCCTAACCTCACTTTGAAGGACAATAGAGCATCGCTGACCTCACTGTTGCCATCTTTACGGCGCTAAACCTCAAGGCTGCCACCTTATGCATGTTGTAGCGCGAAATTTTAAATCCAACAACAGAACATCGCTAACCTCACTGCTGCCATCTTTACGGCGCTAAACCTCAAGACTGCCACCTTATGCATGTCGTAGCGCGGAAAATAAAATCCAACAACAGAACATCGCTGACCTCACTGCTGCCTTCTTGAAAAGTTCAGTGTTCCAAACACTAAAAACTATCGAGCAGATACTGATTTCTGTTAGAAAAACGTAACTCATTGCACCTCGGGGATTTTATTGGGTAATTCTGATAAGAAGTGACCCCTAGGTTCCATTCCTTGTTCTGAACGTAAAACCATTTACCAATAAAGATTATTTTGCTACACTTAACAAAGTAGAAGAGTTCTTGCTAATAGCGATCGATGGGGGTGTTAAATATGCGCTTACTTCACCTAACTCCTTCTAGGATGAGGGCGTGGTAAAGTAGTAGAGGATAAGGAGGAGGAAGAGTCCTTTCATCCTTTTTGCCCTTCTGATAAGACGTAACCCCTGGGTTCCATTCCCTATCATGATTATTTTTCCGGTTTAGCATTTTGCATAGTAGTCCTCTCCTACACAAGCTACATGCTTGTAACCCATGCTAACAGATTGAAACAATAATATGTTTCCGAACCGATATTTCACGTTACATGTTTATGCGATAACTTGTTCGACTGCTTTTCGCACAAGACAAATGATAGAAGGCAAATCATTTGAAGTTGTACTTTTGCTGTATCGCTTATCGAGTAAGTTGGTTACGCAGTATGTGCACTGCCTTATGCATAAGATCGCGTTGTATGTTCGATTTTAGTGTTTGGAACACATCAATCAATGTTCTAATCTCATGTTGAAGTTAACGGCATCGAGTACAGAGTTCGATTCTAGTCTTGTTATGTTTCAATCTAATCTTCTTAGAACAAAGGCATCCCCTGATATGTTCTAAATACATGTTGTATCGAGTACAGTGTTCGATTCTAGTCTTGATCACTTATTTAGTGTTCTGAACACATCAATCAATGTTCTGATCACATGTTGAAGTTAACGACATCGAGTACAGTGTTCGATTCTAGTCTTGTTATGTTTCAACCACTTCTTTTGTAATCTGATCTTCAGGTATCCCCTAACATGTTCGAAACACATGTTGTATCGAGTACAGTGTTCTATTCTAGTCTTGATCACTTATTTAGTGTTCTGAACACATCAAGCAATGTTCTAAACACATGTTGTATCGAGTACAGCGTTTTATTATAGTCTTGTTATGTTTTTTTTATCATCTGCAAGTCTAAACATGCATAATGATGTTATCGCTGTACACTCTTGCCTTCACTATGCAGGTTTAAACTTGTTCGATAGAGCAGTGCCTTGACATAAGAAGAGGCCTTAACAGCTAATGTATAACCGCTATTGTTTAAAGATGACCGCAGTAAAAAAAGCACGAAGGGTTTTTTTAATTACCCACCACCACATTTCAAAGGTATGAGATTTAGTGCTGTAAAGATAGCAGCACGATGCTCTGTTGATTAAAGATGACCGCTGTCAGAAAAGCACGTGGAATTTTTCAAATTGCCCGCTACCACGTACGTAAGGTAGTAGCTAAAGATGGCAGCGCGGTGCTCTGTTAATTAAAGATAGCAGCTTTTCAAGAAAGCACATACAATTTTTCAAATTTCCCTCCACCGCATACATAACAGCAGCCACCATCTTGTGTAGTAGCCTCTAAGCTGGCTTTCTTCATAAGAGTAGCCGCAATCTTGTGCGAGCACCCCTAGGCTGTCTCATAAGGAGCTATGTATAGTCACGATTTTGTGTCCGCCATCTTGCGTAAGCATCCCTAGGGCGTCTCATAAAAGCAGCAGTCATCTTGTGCAAGCACCCTTAAGCTGTCTCATAAGAAGCTATGTATAGCCGCCATCTTGTAGAATTAGTTACCAATGCCGAAGGGCCTAAGTAAGAATCGAACCGTTGATCTCATCATTAGACTATGTTTTTCTTTTGCTATCATGTTCCTGATACTGTGAACCTAGACATTAGGCGGAGAAATTTTGTCCGTTTTGCTCTACGACGTACCGGTTCCGAGATATTTAACATTTTGCATTTAAGCCCCAAATTTAATTAATCGAACCAGCACGGCACGTTATACTCTCTACCATAGCTAAACCTGATCATGTTACGAAGACTTGCTTCAATACAAGCTAAAGCAGAGCAAATGCCAAAGGGCATAAGTAGGAACCGAACCGTTGATCTCATCATTAGACTATGTTTTTCTTGTGCTATCATCTTCCTCATACTGCGAACCTGGGTAGTAGGCAGAAATGTTTTGTCCGTTTTGCTCTACGATGCACCGTTTTCGAGATATTTAACATTTTGCATTTAAGCCCCAAATTTAATGAATCGAACTAGCATGACACGTTATCCTCTAAGCTAGCTTTCTTCATAAGAGCAGCAGCCATCTTGCGCAAGCACCCTTAAGGAGTCTCATATGGAGTCGTGTATAGCCGCCATCTTGTGTCCGCCATCTTGCGCAAGCATCCTTAGGACGTTTTAAGCCATCTTGTGTGAGGACCCTTAAGCCGTCTCACAAGAGCAACCGCCATCTTGCGCAAGCATCCCTAGGGCGTCTCATAAGGAGCCATGTATAGCCGCCATCTTGCGCAAGCATCCCAAGGGGGTCTCTTAAGAACCTGTGTATAGCAGCCATCTTGCGTAAGCACCCTTAAAGAGTCATGTATAGCCACCATCTTGTGCAATTAGAGTCGAGAGATGGCTGCTGTAGATTTTTTTTAAACTATCCACCACCATATTTCAAAGGTATGTACCTAAAGAGTGCAGCACTGAGGTTTGTGATGCAAGATGGCGGATGACAGCTATCAAAAAGCACGTATGCTTGTTTTCAAACAAGAGCACGTGGAATTTTTCAATTTGCCGCCACCACATTTCAAAGGTAGTAGCTAAAGATGGCAGCACGGCGCTCTCTTGATTAAAGATGGCGGATGACAGCTAACGGAACTTTTCAAATTGCCCGCTACTACGTGCTGAAGGTAATAGCCATAAAGAGGGCAGCACGGTGCTCTGTGGATTAAAGATGGCGGATGACAGCTGACGAAACTGCCCGCATGATAGCAGCACGGTGCTCTGTTGATCAAAGATGGCGGAAGAAGGCTGTCAAAAACGCACGTGGCTTTGTTTCTAAGCAAGAGCACGTGGAATTTGTCGCCACCACATTTCAAAGGTATCTAGCTAAAGTGTGCAGCACTGAGATTTGTGATGCAAGATGGCGAATGGCAGCTGTCAAAAAAGCACGTGAGTTTGTTTCCAAACAAGAGCACGTGGAATTTTTCAAATTGCCGCCACCACATTTCAAAGTTATCTAGCTAAAGAGTGCAGTACGGTGCTTTGTCGATTAAAGATGGCTGCTGTCAAAAAGCATTTTTCAAATTATCCGCCACCACATTTCAAAGATATGTAGCTAAAGAGGGCAGCACTGTGCTCTGTTGATTAAAGATGGCGGACAACAGCTGTCTAAACAGCACGTGGATTTGTTTACCGATTCAAATCTCGCGCTGGTAAAGTTAAGTTGGCAGCACTAAGGTTTAGGCCCGTTAAAATAACAGCGCTGACGTTAGCAATGCGTTGTTCTCTGTCAAAAAGTACGTGGCTGTCAAAAAAGCACGTGGATTTGTTTACCGATTCAAATCTCGCGCTGGTAAGGTTAAGTTGGCAGCACTAAGGTTTAGGCCCGTTAAAATAACAGCGCTGACGTTAGCAATGCGTTGTTCTCTGTCAAAAAGCACGTGGCTGTCAAAAAAGCACGTGGATTTGTTTACCGATTCAAATCTCGCGCTAGTGAGGTTAAGCTGGCAGCACTGAGGTTTAGGCCCGTCAAGATGGCAGTAGTGAGGTTAGCGATGCGTTGTTGTCTGTCAAAAAGCACGTGTCTGTCAAAAAATGCACGTGGCTTTGTTTACCAATTCAAATTTCGCGCCAGTAAGTTTAATTTGGCGGCACTGGGAGAGGCCCCTGGCTGCGGAGGACCGTGCCCTGGGAAGGCCTGCCAGGAGGAGGAGGTAGAGCGGGCCCCTGGGAAGGCCCCTCGGGAGGAGGAGGAGGAAGAGCGGGCCTCTGGGAGCCGGAGGAGGAGGAGGAGGCGCCAGAACTGTCCAATTATACTACTATACCTGCTTGAAGATTAGGAGCAGAGTACACACAGTGTGTGGTAGAATCTCATGCATCAAAACATACCTCTACTCCTTGCTTTACATTTTTTTTTAGTTTGAATCAACTTTTCTTAATTCAGATTTGAAGGAAAGGCAAAAGTTCGATTCTGGATTTTGTGAATTTTTTCTTGCGCTGAAACTATCCCGATATGTGTTTGCTACTCAGCTGTTACCTTTCATATTTGCTTCCCTTATACTGTGCTAACAGGGAACGACAGCAAGTCGTGTCACACTATTCTACTCCTATAGCATTTGAAGGCAAGCAGATACACTTAGATGTTCATATAGATTGTTGTTATTGCACTTTCAATGAATTAATGGTAAGATGGGCAGGGAGATGGGCTTTATCTGATTCTTTTCAATATCGTCTTGGAAAATGTAATAAGAGTATGGGAAGAAACACTTAAAGGAAGGGGATTCCATTATGAGATAAGATTAGGTTCAAAGCAAAAAGGGGTTAATATAAACTGTTTGGCCTTTGTTGTAGACATAACAATCCTCTCTGCAACTATAGAGACTGCGTTAGAGCAAATCAATCTTCTGAAAGAAATAGCAGGAAAAGTTGGACTTCAGGTATCTTTTGAGAAGACTATATTCACATCAAATATTAGGGATTCAACTACAGCATTAAAAACAGAGTATGGGAAAATCAACAAGGTTAATAAATTTAAATATCTAGGTGAAATAATTCAGGTTGATGGACTCGATAAGTAAGCAAACATATCAAGAGAAGAAAACTGGAACTAGCATACCAACACACTAAAGATACCTACAATAAGAAGAATCTCTCAAGGAAAACTAAAATCAAACACTACAACACAGTAATAAAACCAGAGAGTTTGTATGCCACAGAATGCACGTTCGCTATGAAAACTGCTGAGATAGAAGAGATAGAGAAAAAAGAAAGGACAATATTGTGGAAATTTTGGGGACCATTGAGAATGAAGAAAGGAGAGTTTGGACATAGGAGGAATAAAGATCTGAACAAGGATGAAGAAAATGAAGGGATGTTAGACACGATCAGAAAGATAGTGGTCACATAATGAGGATGGATAACATTAGATAGACAAAACGAGTGTTTAACCACGTTACTAGAGCAAGAATGGCAACCATTGGATCCAAGGAGACAGAGATTGGAATACAAGATAGAACAACTTTCACATGATTGATACAAAGCTTCAAGGGTTTCCGGGAGAAGGAAAAGAGGAAACGTAATATAATAACATTTAGACACAAGAGAGGAGGAAACAGCAAAGTGAAAGGATGAAGAACTATTGGAAGTCAAGAAAAGAAGGATTACACAGGCTCACTTTCCGTGGTCGTCAGATGGCCAAAATCGAAGAAAGTAGAAGTACTAATGGGAAGTAGCAGAATATTTTTGGCAATAGCACAATTATGTGGTGGTGATAGCAGATTTTTACGTCTGTGAAAAGGCACTATTGGTTCTCCATCCCTGATATAATGGCATTGTGAAAAACTGAAACAAGAAAACAAAAAGCAGAATTCCTGTTCTAAAAGAATAAAGAAGAAAAGTAAATCCGTTCTGCACAGTAACTAATCCAAATGCTTACGTCTCAAAACCATCGAGTCTCAAAACTCACGGGCTAAAATTAGTTACATATAGTATCAAAACTTACGACTACAAACTGGTAGCTAAAGTAAACATTCTTAATGCGTCTCAAAATTCACGACTCCGGACAGCAGGTGCTGGCGATGACTGCAGAAGGGAGGAGGTGCGCGCTGACTCACGCTTCCCTTCAACCCATGTGTTTCCACCGACTTAGGGCAGTCACCCAGGTAGCATATTGCCTATCAGTTGTTTGTCTAGTCTTTTCTTAAATCATTTAAGAGCCCCTGGGGCCCCGTTTGGTCACATTTTACGACAGGCAGGGAATACTGTGAATGTTATTTTGCCTCCCCAACCCACAGGGGGAAAATAATGATTAGTGAATGAAAGAGGCCGAGGTGTAGGCTTATTATTTTCAAAATATTTTGCTGTTGTCTTGAAGTTAATATAACGCATTTTTCCCTTTCACATATATTTTCCTGGCGAGTTGGCCGCGCGGTTAGCGGCCCGCGGCTGTCAGCTTGTATTCGGGAGATAGTGGGCTCGAATCCCACTGTCGGCACCCCTGAACATGGTTTTCCGTGGTTTCCCATTTTCACACCAGGCAAATGCTGGAACTGTACCTTAATTAAGGCCACGGCCGCTTCCTTTCAATTCCTAGGCCTTTCCTAACCCACCGTCGCCATAAAACCTATCTGTGTCGGTGCGACGTAAAGCCAGTAGCAAAAAAAAAGCACATCAATTTACAATAATGGCATGTGGCCTCCGGAGAGGTTTGGTGCAGGTCTTTAGAGTTAACCCCGTACAAGCGACCTGCACGTCTGTGAGGATGAGGCCCTACCTGTTGAAGTCTAATGTTTAAGACGGCACGAACACCCAGTCCCCGAGCCATAGGAATTAATTAATGAAAGTTAAAATCTCCTACCCGACCGAGAACCGAACCAGGGACCCCCTGGACCCCTCGGACCAAAGGCCAGCATGCTAACCATATTAAAGTAGGTATATTGCTCGCTGCTAGTTAAAAGAAACTGTCAATTGGTGGTACTGGGGCTTAGTTCCAAAATGCGACCAGAAGGCGGCGTTTACTTGAATGAGGAATTTTATTTAGAGATATTAGAGATCAAGACAGTTAATTCACTCATTCAGTTTCAACATTTGGAAATTCATTTGGAAAAAAGGCGTATTTCTAATCTTCGTAAGCGTTCATCTACTCGCTTACTTCAATCGGTTATCTACCAGACACATTTAAAGCAAGAAAATAATAATAATCATGACGCATCCCATTATTCTGCGCGATATAACTGAATGATGAATATTGAATTTTCGCGACCGCATTGTAATCGAATCTAACTTTCAACTTATTAGGTCGTGTTACGTACATTGAGTACATGTTGAAGAGATGTTAAGTACAGAACAAAAATGGCCAACCAGACCAGTGGGATCCGAACCCACAACCTCCCGATTTCGCGTCTGGTTGGCCATTTTTGTTCTGTACTTAACATCTCTTCAACATGTACTCAATGTACGTAACACGACCTAGTACGTTGAAAGTTGGTTTCGATTACAATGCGGTCGTGAAAATTCAATATTCATTGACTTGGCCCTCAACGGGCAACTTAAACGCACTCTACAGTGTGATGGTAGTAGTACCAGACCTGTAGTTTAGATCCTTTCCAACAGAACAAACATGGCCTAGGCCACCATAGCTCAATTGGTAGAGCAACCGACGCGAAATCGGGAGGTTGTGGGTTCGGATCCCACTGGTGTCTGGTTGCCATTTTTGTTCTGTACTTAACATCTCTTCAACATGTACTCAATGTACGTAACACGACCTAATAAGTTGAAAGTTGGTTTCGATAACCGAATGCTATTTGAAACTTATTTGATTATTCATTCGATTATTTAAATAACCAGATGGAAGTTATTTGATTATTAAAAGTATTCGATTATCCCATCACTAATAGGGTGGACAATTATTCATTCAAAGAAGAACTGGCCCTGCCCCTGAGTTTGAGACTGGCTCAGGTAGAGAAACTTGCCCTTTCTAATCCTCTTCCAGGAATTCGTGAGTTTTGAGACTGGCCCAGGTAGAGAAACTTGTTCTAATAATCCTCTTGCTGGAAATCGTGAGTTTTCAAACTCGTGAGTTTTGAGACGACACGAATACAAATACCATAAAGTTAAAATGCTATATTTCACTTATGCTATATTGTCAGGCCGGAGACTGATGATGATGATGATAATGCTTGTAGTTTAAAGGGATCTAATATCTCAGGCCGGAGACTAACAACTGAACTTGTTTCTGTTAGGCTACTACTGCTGGTAATGATCATAACAACAGTGATATTGCTCTTAATTCCCACCAATTATTTGCACAGTTTTCAGAAATGCCAAGGTGCCGGACTCGATCTAGAAAGCCAAGAATAATGCGCGAAGGGATTCATCGTGTTGACCACGACACCTCACAACCTGCAGGCCTTCGGAGTAAACCACGACCGCTTGGTAGGCCACGGTCCTTAGGGTCTTTTGCACTGTGTTTTTTTTTAATATTCTTCGAGCGATTTGACTTTACCGAGTGAGATGTCTACGTGGTAGCTCTGAGCTTGCTGTTGCCAGCCCTGAAGATTGTTTTCTTCGGTTTCTCATTTGACTGTCATTTCCTTCCTTTCCCTAGGCCTTTGCAATGCGGTCACCGTTTTTGTTTAACTGGAGCTAAGAGAGAATGCTCTTGCTCTACAAGACCCTTCCCTTTCTTACACCATGTGGGTAGGAGCGATATCGCCTGCCTGCTGTAAAGAGGCGCCTAAATGGGGAAGCAGGGCTCTCAACTCCAGAGCTTGACCACAGTACCTAAGCTGAATCTGGCATTGCTTCCACTTGTGCGAGGCTCTTCACTTTTACCGACATCCTTATGCTCTTATTCTCTTCCGAACCCGGCACTTTGCGAGGCCTTTAGTGGCCCTTGCCTTCCTTTTGCCGATACCTTCCTTCTTTAAAGAACCGCACCTCTACCGTTTTCTTCTCTTCTTATTAGTGTAAAGAGGCAATAGTTCTCCTTAAAATAATATTATTCACTAGTATTAAGAAAGGGAACTTACACGCCGGCCGACCACGCCGACTCCTCTTCGCTTCCTTTGGAGCCTGAAACAGTAGAAACCACCCTTAGAACAGGAAATATATAAAGAAATTAGTAGATGGAAGCATGAAAAAGAGTTGTGAATGTGTTTGGAGGAGCCTCTGTTCACACCTGATGATTATTCCTTCAAGGGAACATCGAACAGTGAATGGAACAGGCAAGTATTTCCTCTGTTGATTCACTGTATCTTAATTATTCATTTGTATGGGTCACGTTTGTAGCAATGGAGGAATATTAACCCCTGGGGCTTTCAAAGTTTGGGAGTGTGGGTGTTCGACAACAGTTCCTTAACTCAATCTGGCATAACTTCCACTTACGTCAGGCCCTTCAATTTCACCATTTCAATATGACCTGCCTTGGACCCGGATGGGCTTAGGGAGCCTTTCATTTCCACGCCATCCCTGACCCTTCCAATTCTTTTCTTGATACATTCATTTTCTGAAGTGTTTTCCATGTGAAAAGTGTTTATACAGGATGTTCGTCCAGTTATACTTTCTGTTAAAAGAGTAATCACCATCACCATTAGATAAGTGTAAGTAGAGCACGGTTGTCCAGTGCACTTCCTCTTAAAACAGTTATCATCACCACTCTTCCATTTACACTGTGGTGAGTGTTATTAGATTATTACATTTACCATATGATAAGTGTTAGTAGAAGATGGTTGTCCAGTTATATTTCCTATTAAAAACACTAATCACCATCACCACAGTTCTTATACACTGACTGACAGACAGAGCAAATGCAACACCAAGAAGGAGTGGTCAGAACTTTATGCCAATTGCAGGGTAGACTGACGTCACTGAGGTATGCTCATGATGTGAAATGCGCCGCTGTGCTGCGCACGTAGCGAACGATAAATGGGACACGGCGTTGGCGAATGGCCCACTTCGTACCGTGATTTCTCAGCCGACAGTCATTGTAGAACGTGTTGTCGTGTGCCACAGGACACGTGTATAGCTAAGAATGCCAGGCCGCCGTCAACGGAGGCATTTCCAGCAGACAGACGACTTTACGAGGGGTATGGTGATCGGGCTGAGAAGGGCAGGTTGGTCGCTTCGTCAAATCGCAGCCGATACCCATAGGGATGTGTCCACGGTGCAGCGCCTGTGGCGAAGATGGTTGGCGCAGGGACATGTGGCACGTGCGAGGGGTCCAGGCGCAGCCCGAGTGACGTCAGCACGCGAGGATCGGCGCATCCGCACGCCACGTCAACCGCCATTCTTCAGCATGTGCAAGACACCCTGGCTGTTCCAATATCGACCAGAACAATTTCCCGTCGATTGGCTGAAGGAGGCCTGCACTCCCGGCGTCCGCTCAGAAGACTACCATTGACTCCACAGCATAGACGTGCACGCCTGGCATGGTGCCTCGCTAGAGCGACTTGGGTGAGGGAATGGCGGAACGTCGTGTTCTCCGATGAGTCACGCTTCTGTTCTGTCAGTGATAGTCACCGCAGACGAGTGTGGCGTCGGCGTGGAGAAAGGTCAAATCCGGCAGTAACTGTGGAGCGCCCTACCGCTAGACAACGCGGCATCATGGTTTGGGGCGCTATTGCGTATGTTTCCACGTCACCTCTAGTGCGTATTCAAGGCACGTTAAATGCCCACCGCTACGTCCGGTGGCACTCCCGTACCTTCAGGGGCTGCCCAATGCTCTGTTTCAGCAGGATAATGCCCGCCCACACACTGCTCGCATCTCCCAACAGGCTCTACGAGGTGTACAGATGCTTCCGTGGCCAGAGTACTCTCCGGATCTCTCACCAATCGAACACGTGTGGGATCTCATTAGACGCCGTTTGCAAACTCTGCCCCAGCCTCGTACGGACGACCAACTGTGGCAAATGGTTGACAGAGAATGGAGAACCATCCCTCAGGACACCATCCGCACTCTTATTGACTCTGTACCTTGACGTGTTTCTGCGTGCATCGCCGCTCGCGGTGGTCCTACATCCTACTGAGTCGATGCCGTGCGCATTGTGTAACCTGCATATCGGTTTGAAATAAACATCAATTATTCATCCGTGCCGTCTCTGTGTTTTCCCCAACTTTCATCCCTTTCGAACCACTCCTCCTTGGTGTTGCATTGTCACTGTCAGTCAGTCAGTCAGTGTATTTACCATGTGATAGGTGTTAATAGAAGATGGTTTTGCAGTTATACTTCCACTTAACCTTTCAAGTGGTATATTTCTTTCGAGTAGCTACTAACACAGTGGCACATACGGTGAGGTACACTTATGTAGTCTAGTATTTTTATCAGGTTCAAAAAGTACAGAAAATATGTATCAAGATGTCAAAAATGAATATTGTATGAAGAGCAAGACATCTGGCTCACTGAGGAAAGCAACGGGAACTTAGTGTGGGATACTTTTAATAGGTCAGGTATTTTCATCTGGTTTAAAAGTCTGACTTTCAAGCTGTTCACATAATAACAGTGCCAAGGACAAGGAAAGAGAATCTGGCTCAGTGAGAAAAGCCACAGGAAACCTGCAATAACATACTCTTGTGTAGTCAAGTATTTTATCAGATTTTAAAAATATACACTCATTATCAATTTACCAACAATTATTAGTTCCAAGGAAGCCTCCATAGTAAAGTTAAGTCAGGGCATTACATTACTGACTCCTCTTCAAATGACATATTTACATAGAGGATGAAAAATAATTGTCTTAGGTAATACGATCACAACACTTATCCTCTATTTTACAATACTTTATTCGTACTCATCAATCTTGAAGCATTGCTTCCATTTCCGTAAAAGTAGCCCTGAAAAGTCCACAACTGTGTGCTAGTACTGGAAACAAGGTGCGACACATAGGGCTACTTTGCAATCTTCACACTTATACCTAGATTCTAATCTCTGTCCCATTCGATTACACACAACACATACATTAAAATTTGTTTACATTAATTTATTGAAAACCACCTATTAATACTTTAAAGTCTTTAAGACTATGATGTAATCATTCCATTAAGGTTTTCTACCATCATCGCAGGCATCATCAGCCATAAATTCTATACCTTCTCTAAGTCAGAGCTCTGAAGTGGACGCCCCCCTGTGAGTGGGGGCTGTAGAATAACACCCACGGTATCCCCTGCCTGTCGTAAGAGGCGACTAAAAGGGGCCCCAAAGGCTCTGAACTTTGGAGCGTGGGTTGGCGACCACGGGGCCCTTAGCTGAACCCTGGCATTGCTTCCACTTACTTGTGCCAGGCTCCTCACTTTCATCTATCCTATCCGACCTCCCTTGGTCAACTCTTGTTCTTTTCCGACCCCGACGCTATTAGGTTTGCGAGGGCTAGGGAGTCTTTCATTTTCACGCCCTTCGTGGCCCTTGTCTTCCTTTGACCGATACCTTCATTTTTCGAAGTGTCCGACCCCTTCCATTTTTCCTCTCTGATTAGTGTTACATAGAGGATGGTTGCCTAGTTGTACTTCCTCTTAAAACAATAATCACCACCACCACAATCTGAAGTGGACGGTATATTAAAACTATTCTTAAAAACTAGTAAAATAGTAAATAAAATCAATGGTCTCCAGCTATGGTTAAGAGTTGTGGATGGCACGTTCGCCATCATTGATAAACAGCAAAACAACAGTGATAACATTTTAAAGTTCCTTAATGGACTCAACAATAATATTACACACAGGAAGATGAAATCAACATTTCTTTAAATTTCTTAGAAGTAACCGTAAATAGAGCCAGTAATATGTTCATATTTCAAATCTATAGAAAACCCACCTTTGCCCCCTTGACTATTAAAAAAAAAAATCTTTGCACCCACATTCCAACAAGTTAGCAACCTTTTACAGCTTGATCCATAGAGCGTTCCGGAGTCTAGCGGAAGCCAGTAAGGAGAACAGACGTGTCGTGTGGCGTGCGCCTGTGGAGTGGAGTGGAGTGGAGTGGAGTGGAGTGGAGTGGAGTGGAGTGGAGTAGGAGTGGGGAAGCGGTCGGGCCAAGTGGACGGCAAAGAGATGGATAGGATGAGCTGGGTAGACATAGAAGTTATGAGAAAAGTGGTTAAAGAGGTAGTACAGGAGTTATGCCCGTTCGAGCAATTAAAAAAGAAGCTTCAAGAGCAAGTCCAGGAGCACGAAAAGACGAGACAGTGGATCCAGGATTACATGAAAAATACGAAGGCAATGATGAAAGACAACGAGAAAGAACTGGTGTCACTAAGGGAGAAAATAAGAAATATGGAAGAGGAGGTGGTGAACCTGAAGAAAGATATAGCTGTTTGCAGACAGGAACGTAAGAAGAAATCCATATTTATTTACGGGGTGGAGGAAGAAAAGACAGAATCTAAAGTGGACATTATTTACAAAGTGGTAGATGTCATACAAAAGAAAATGAAAATTATTTTCAGTGAGGTCGATATAGACAATGTGGAGAGAGTTGGCAAGGTGGGAGGGTACAGGCCCATAAGAGTGTCGCTACTATCTTCATTGATGGCAGATATAGTGATAAGGAACGCTGGTAATCTGCAGAGTGAGAAAGTTGGAGTTAAGCGGGATTTCGGAAGAGAAGAGAGTAGGAATTTCAGAATCCTAAAGAAACACTTAGTGAAAGCGAAAATTCAGGGGCTGAGAGCGTATATTAATGGTCAGATACTTGTGGTGAGCGACAGGAATTGGACCCGAAAGTGGACAGTGTCGAAACTGAAATCAATGGATGAGAGTTTGAGGCAAGAAGAAAAAAGCAGGGCTGAGAGTTCGAGGCAAGAAGAAACTACCAGGGCTGATGTACATACTGTAAAGGAAGGAGCACTGAGTAAATAGGGTTCCTGGGAGGCGATCGTAAAAAGAGCTGAAGAAAAAGGAAATGCAAGGAGGATGGAAGTAGTCAGGAAATTAATGAACGAACTAGTGTCGGAGGTCAGCGCGAGTGAAGAAAGCAGTATGCAGGAAGAGAAGATGGAAGAAGAATCACAGGGGAAGACAAGTGGACAAAATCGGAGCGAGAATAATGGTTTGAGGGAGGAAGCAGAAGTAAGAAGTGCCGTGGTTAAAGGGAGAAGCTTGAGTTTGAAGGAGCTATGGGGTAAAAAGGGAAAAATGGAAGAAGGAGTAATTACGAGAAGTAAAAAGACAAGTAACAGTAGTAAGTAACATGGTTCGCCTGTGTTATGAAATAGATGTCTGTAAGGGGCGGTGTTAAGTGTAAGTGATTGTAGTGTCAAAGTTGAAGTGAATGATGGTAGAGTTCAATGGATGGATGATAAGGTTTCTTTATGTGTGTTGAGATCGTATTGGTGAGTGATTTATTAGTTAATGATAAGAGGTAGATATGTAAGGATATGTGGTATGAAATTGAAGAGAATGATGGTGGAGTGCGATGGATGGAAGATAAGAGAGGTAGTGAAGTTTAGAGGGTATTTATTCAAGTGAAGAATGATAAGAGGTAGATATGTATTGATGTTTAGAAGTTGGATCAGAGTTTAGATGGATAGATGATAAGAGAGGTAGCGAAGTTTAGATGGTACTTACTCAAGTAATGATGTCTATATGTGTACTGTAATTGTTACGAGTTTGGAGATATAAAGGAGGTCGGATGGTATCTACTGGAATTGAAGTGTTATGGATGTATGATAGGTAGCGAGGTGATAAGGTGTTTTTAAGTGTACTGTAATTGTATGGTACTTATTTAAATAATGGTGTCTTGAGATATAAGATGGATGGATTGTCGAGTTCGAAGGGCATTGTAATGGTTAAAGTAAAGAAGTGATGGTGTCTGCATGTGTATTGTATGATGGATGAATGATAAGAGAGGTAGCGAGGTGATAAGGTGTTTTAAGTGTACTGTAATTGTATGGTACTTATTAAAGTAATGGTGTCTTGAGATATAAGATGGATGGATTGTTGAGTTCGAAGGATGGATGAGAAGAGGGGTAGCGAAGTCTAGATAGTATTTATTCAAGTGAAGATGTCTTAATGTGTACTATAATTATAAAGTAAATGAGGACTGAAATTGAAGTGTTAAGTATGAAAGATGATGATGGATAAATGATAAGAGAGGTAGCAAAGTTTAAATGGTATTGGTAAGTGATTTATTAGTTAATGGTAAATCGGTAAGCAAAGTTGATTGTAGATGATTATTTAATTAGATTAAGCATAGATGAATAAGATGAGCAGGAACAGATAGGTAGTGCAGTGATAAAGTTGCAACATGAGTAGAATACGTAGTAGCAGAATGTGAGTGCAACGGAAGTATGGAATCAGCAACCATGAGGGAGTCAAATATAGGAAATGTAGGAGGAATGGAATGTGCTAAGGTTAGCGTGTATAAGGTCTGTGTCATTCATAATACCGCTGAAGCATGGAATCAGCAACCCCGACAGAGTCAAGTAGAGGAAATGTAGGAGGAATGGAATGTGCAAATGTTTGCATGTATATTCAGCAGGGGCATGGTGGCGAATGGATGATAAGAGAGGTAGCGAAGTTTATTGGGTATTTATTCTAGTAAAGGTGTCTTTATGATAAGAGGTAGATATGTAATGATAGGTGGCTGATAGTGGTGTCATGGGCGGAAGGGATTCCCTCTCTAGCAAGGGATAGCACGATCAGCCAGTTGTCTTTTTTTTCTGTTAGTTAGTTTTAATGTAGGGTGGTGATACTTACAGTCCGGAAATCCGTCTCTGCAGCGCCACCATACAAGTTAAGATATTGTTTGATTAGTGTAGTGTGGAACAACCCAAGGTCTGGTGATCCACCTGGGGGATGCCACCAAATTAGTTAGGGAAGGTATTTAGTAGTTTTAAGAAACATAGATTAGATTAGATATTGTTTGTTCAAAGTTTTTTTCTGTGTGTTTTTGTAGTCTTTATTGCCTGTAAACCGATGGTGTATACTAGGGTGGGCAATAAAGAGATGTTCTATTCTATTCTATTCCATAGAGCGTTCAAAAATCCTCCTTCTAACAACAGCCGAAAGAAAGAACTGCAATATATTAAAGAACTGGCTAAACTTAATGGACCGTGAGCGTAGAGGCGTGCGGCTGTGAGCTTGCATCCGGGAGATAGGGGGTTCGAATCCCACTGTCGGCAGCCCTGAAGATGGTTTTCCGTGGTTTCCCATTTTCACACCAGGCAAATGCTGGGGCTGTACCTTAATTAAGGCCACGGCCGCTTCCTTCCAACTCCTAGGCCTATCCTATCCCATCGTCGCCATAAGACCTATCCGTGTCGGTGCGATGTAAAGCCCCTAGCAAAAAAAAAATAATGGCTACAAATCAGACGTGGTTCATAAAATTATAAACAAAATCAAGATAAAAACTGCAACTAATTTAACCCCCTAAAAACATTAAAAAACACTTTTTTTGCTTTTACATTCACAAATCCATCTCTATATCAGATCACGAACCCGATTAAGAAACATGGCGTCAACATTGCATTTGAAACCCGTAATACAAACAGAAATATACTCTTTAACTCCCATACAGTAAAATCAACACACAACCAATACTCAAATTCAGGGATTTATAGACTCAAATGCGTCCACTGTAAATTTCATTACATGGGAAAAACGGGACGCAGCTTTCATACGAGATACTTAGAGCATTACAATGCATCTAAGCACAAGAATTACTCCGCTATAAATATTCATATGAAAGAAACGGGACGTAGCTTCACCACTATAGACCAGGACCTTCAGATATTAAAGATTATTAATAAGGGTAGTTTAATGACTGAATTCGGGAACACCTATATCTTTTTAGACCACCACTTCAACAAGAATAAAAATCTAAATGACATCGTAGAAACAAAGAGCCCGATCATTAAGCAAATTCCTAACTTATTGTCATCTCTTATGATAAACAATAACATTTTTTTAAATCTTCAACTATAAATCCACCGTTAATACCCCTACATCAACACCAGCTAATGTTTTGTCGCCTGGCCACACCCCTTCCCCTACACGCACCAACAGCGATCTTAACGCCCCGCCCACCCCTCTTCACTCGATACACTCCCCAACAATGACACACCCCTACAATACGAGGAGTAGAGATAAAGCAACTGTCAGACCACCACACACAAGCAACGCTGCCGGACATCTCTCCTAAAGTCTAAAGGGTAAGTGTTAAGAAGATTAATTCCACTAGTGTACAATCCCAATTATAACAACTCACACACTTTTTGTCTTATTTCACAGACTTCAACACACACCACAAGTTGTTTCATTTACACCTAAGAATCCAGTTTAACTCCTCTCCAGACTTACATGGATGCTAACTTCATAAGCTTCACGACCTATGCAGCATACTGCATTTTAAATAGAAGATCGAATAATCTGTTATATGAATGAGACTTGATCAAACATCCTCTTCTAGCTATCTTGCCATCTAACCAGCATCTTCTCTTCAAATATTACTAATAAAGACTCCCGTTTCAATAAAGAATATTTAATCTGTAGAAGATTTTAACTAATCCACAAATCATTTTAAGCTGAATGTATTGATTTCTTGTATATACTGAAAAATCTACGTAAATATTTTGATTCCCTTTTGACTCCAACTGCCAACCCAGTATGAACATTATGAGTGTTAATATTATTTAATATTATCTCCATTAGATGGGAACAAATATATCCCTTTAGATCTTTAAAACAGGATTAATAAATTCAATCCAAATAGACCATAATGTTCTTATACATAAATGTAAATTATTGATTATAATTAGTTTTAATATAACATCCACTTCAGAGCTCTGACTCAGAGCATAGAATTTATGGCTGATGATGCCTGTGATGATAGGTGAAACATGTACCATTGCAACCTTAATAGAATGATTATGTCATAGTCTTAATGATTTTAAAGTATTGAATAGGTGTTTTTCAATAAATTGATATAAAAAATTGTATATGTTGAATTCCAATACAGTCTAATAATGAGAGTAATCACTTGTAATTGTAACACACAACACACTGCCGAGTAGGGTTTACCTTGCGTGCTCTTCAACAGTGTTTGAGAGATAGTGAGAGGCATTAATTCTTGTTGGGGAGGAGTTTTCGAAGGTCTGCCTGTCAGGTCAACTTCGCCCATCTGACAGTTGTAATCAATAGCTAACATTTGTTTCTTGGTTTCTTTCCCTCTTCCCCTACACGACACCATGGTATCACCATGCGTAGTGCTTATGAGGCATACCTCCTTTTTATCCTTCCGCTTCAGTGTCACGAGTTTCCCGTTATAAACTGCCACTTTTCCCCCCTTCCTGAGTGTGCGGTTTTTGATTTCTGACAGAACACCTTGTCGATTTTTATAGAACGTACCCATTGCATCTGTCTCCTTTTCACAGAGCTTGTTGTACAAATCTGGCCTTGAAAACTAGTTAGCCTATCCATTGTTACGCAATACCCTTTGTTTAGAAGCGGTGCCATGAGTTGCAAAACAACTTTTGAACCACATGGTTAATTTTTCAGACTCGTCAAACTGGGTCTCTTTTCCTATATACACCAAGAAATTCCACACGTAACCAGACTTAGATTCACACAGTTCAAATAATCTGATACCGAAGTTTGAGCGCTTAGACGGTATGAAAACTTTCCATGACAAACGTCCCTTCCATAACATAAGAGATTCATCTACAGACATATCGCTTTCGGGTGTGTACACACTTTGGAGACTGCTGTCCAGAATAGGTTTCAATATCGTCTTTCAGAGAACAGCTCCAAAAATATTGGGGTTTCTAATATCTGTCTACGAGCAAAGTAGCTCTTGTTGTCAGGTAGCTGATGAATGCCTTGCAAGAGAAAGAATGCAAGTAAAGTCATAATTTCATCTTTATTCGTGTCAGTCCACTGATTCACTGTCGAATATGGTTTCAAGTTTGGTTACTTTCTAAAAACTTTTGAGCATACCAGTTGTTTTCTCTACATATTAGTTCCACTAATTCAGGAGTGATAAACAATTGAAAATATTCTAGTGGATTATTTCCTTCTTCAGTTTGTACATTTAGTCCAGGTTGCACCGTAAATGTAAATCTCGGCCGTTCAGATCCTACCTTTGTCCATACACCGAGTTGAATATCACCGCTAGTGCTATTCCGTCATGTTCACTTGACTCGCTTTCACAATTGCACTCGCTATCTTCTGACATTTCAACATCAGTCTCACTATCAGATGACACATCAGTCTCGGAATTGTCACAGTGTAATAAATCAAACAGTTCTTCTTCTCGTAGACGTTTCCGAGCTCAGTTTGCACTTGCCATAATGCACTACCTACCACCCCCAACAGCCTAGCGGCTAGTACTGGCTGGCTGCCAACCTGGCGCGAAACGAAAGCACATGGTTTTAGGAGAGTGCTGCAGTAGGCAAAGCTCAAAACTAACATCACAAAGGAAAATGATTTCGGATCCTACGACGGAATAAGTCGTCATACCCATCGCCGAAAGACATTTGCAATGTGTTGACGGTATATTCCATCATGGCCACTCAGGAAGCAATGCGGATATGATGATTTATTCCGACATTACCGCTTGAAATGTTAAAACAGTAATCATTATCACCACCCTTCCGTTTACACTGTGATAAGCGTTAATAGAGTATGGTTGTCCAGTTATATTTCCCCTTAAACAGTAATCACCATCACCACTCTTCCATTTACCATGAGGTAAGTGTTTATAAGGGATGGTTGTCCAGTGTAGTTCCTCTTAAAACAATAATCATCTTACCTCTCTCCTATTTACCATGAGATGAGTGTTAATAGAGGATGGTTTACCAGTTATACTTCCTATTTAAACATTGTTCACCACTGCACTACATTGCTCTAAGTACTCTTTACTCACCTCTTCAACTGAATCGTGGGATTTTCTTTTTCTTCTGAAAGAGAGAATGAGAAATCCGGATTAGTAAAAATAATTGTGTCATACAAATAACGCACAGTAGAGTTTTCCACCTATTCAATACTAAGTTGTATTTACAGTATTTACATTACATGGACCTAGTTTCAACCCTACTCGGGGTCATCATCAGCCATATTAAAACATACACATAATAAATGCGAGATCGATGATGATGCCTGTTGTTTTAAGGGGCCTAACATCTAGGTCATCGGCCCCTGATGGTACGAAATGAGATGAAATGCGTTGAGAAAATAAAAATCCCAAATCCTCAACTGACCAGAATTAAAAGCGTGAGGACAAAAAATGAACGGATGGATATGAAGTTGAAACAATCAGTGGAGATGACCCGCAATGCCTCAGTCTCAGAAACTGACAGAAAACAATAGTAATACTGACCAAGGGACTGCTTCTATAGCTCAATACTGAATCGATAATGCTTGCAAGCTAAAGGGGTCCAAAATATAAGTCATCGGCCTCTCATAATGGTAGGCTACTTATCGCTTGGAAAGTAGAACCATGGTATTTGACATGGTGCGGTACTAATCAAAAGTATCGTAGACTCGCGGTATTCCACACATTATGGTACTACTCAGAGGTAATGACATTCGCTCATGCAATACAGACCTATGGTGTTCGACACATAGCGGCGCCATTTACTGGCAACACAAACCTATGGTTTTCATCACATAAGTGTACTGACCACAGGGACACGTACTATCCCGTGGTGTTCCTTATATAGTGGGTACTAATCATAGGCAAGCCAGAACCCTGGTGTCGCTCATATAGTGCTACTAATCACAGGTACCGTAAAAGCCTGACCGCACGGTGCTCCTGATTGCTACATACCAAAAACCAATTTGGTACCTAACATAGTGGTACTACGCGCAAGTAATAGCGACCCATGGTGTTCCCCGCGTGGTGGTACAAATCACAAGTAGTTTCATGGTTCTAATCCAATCATCCCTTGGTCGTCCCTTTTAGTCGCCTGTTACGACAGGCAGGGGATACCGTGAGAGTATTCTTCGTCTGCGTCCCCCACCCACAGGGGGTTGTGTGTTTGGTCCACGAGAGGTATTTTATTTCCCTCAAGTCCGCCGGCGAGCCGGTTAGGACCCCCCTATCCGCCACCTGGGACGCGCCACGAGGGAGTATCACCTCTCCCCCTGCTACGCCAGAGTAGTAGGTTCGTGGAAATGCGAGATCCTAAAACATGTTTTCTAAGAGTAAGAGTCTTATGAAAAATACAGTTTTACAATATGAATTATGATTGAAATGTTGCAAATGAAAATGAAATACCACGTGTGATGTAAGTGAGTAATAATTAATACAAGTACATTATACATGCTAAGAATTCTAGAACAATAGTACAAATAAGGTGCTCTTTGTTGTTATAATTTATAGACTCATGGAATTCAGTAGGTCCTGGTGATACATAACGGGTGCTACGGCAATAAGAATGAACATAAAGTAAACTGACACATATATAAAAAATATACAGGTATGTACAATGTCTGAGTAACAAAATGTGTGGTTGATACTCTCTGGAAGAAGAGTAGACTAAACACTGTATCAGCTTAAGCGGATAATTTGGCAGTTGGTGTATTGAGTAACCAAGCCGTGTTGATGGGCTGCATGGTTGATTGTTGTGCAGAATGTGAAGGTTTTGAATTCTTGTTGAGAAGAAAATATATAATGTTCAATAACGGACCATTTATATTGGTATTATAAATTTACTCATCGGGACAAATATTTCAGGTTCCCTATGAGTGCATTGGCACTGTCGGTGGCTCTAAGTATCGTACGCAGTGGCCTCCATCACTACGTCACGTCTCTACATTTTTGCGGCTGGGTGGCCCCTGCTCGTCGCTGACTCAGCCGGCCCAAGAATAATTCTATTGGCAGACGCCTCGTTGGCTGTCGCCTTCCTCCTCCACCATGTTTACCTGCATGATTGAGGACGTGGACCCAACATATACCGACCACTTCCTTGCTTCATCTCTCTCCTACTATGGCATCTACAAGTTCATTCGCCTTCGGACTGGTCCCAAAGTCCACGATCCACCCGCCAAGCAGGTTCTGGTCTTTCTACAAGATGCTGATACAACGGCTGCTTTCATCACCCACGGTCTGTCCATCGACGGAAAACTACACGAAGTGCTCCCTACTCCTGCATCCACGGCCTTTGACCCTAACCCTGTCACTGTTCATCCACATCGCATTTCCCGGCAGTCCTCACCAACCCCCACCACCACTAGGTCTACTACCACCCCTACTACTACTGCCACCTTCACTTCTTCTCCACAGAGTTCTCCGTCTACTACTGCTCTTTCTACTACGGTTAGGTACTCCTCCCCCATTATGTCCGTATCTCCCACTCAATCCGGTCCCTCACAATCTCTTGCCACCGTCACGGACACCACCAGCACGGCTCAGTCGACCTCCGCAGGACAACCAGCTGAAATTACGACAGCCCAACAACAACTTCCCTCACCGAGTTGTGTGGTCCGCGGTGTCGGCCCCGCCATCTCAGAGCAAGACGTCATGAACGAACTCCACTCGGCAGGCGTTCCAGCTCAACGTGTGTACCGTATCAACAACATCCAAGGTCCAACGTTCATTGTTCGTCTACAGCTCCCCTGTGGTGATGATGTCCACAAATTGGTCACCTCCAGGATTCGTCTCCGTCGTCGGCACCATCGTGTGGAATACTCGCGGTCCCTGCTTCATTCTGGCCGCCCTCCTCCCACTATCTCTCCTCCTTCTCTGCAATCAGTTCGGCCACCCACCCCTCCTGCACCTGCAGTCCATACACTCGTTCCCCCACAACTAACTACCATTTCGCCCTTCCCGATACTGGAACTTCTCCGTTTCCTTACCACCTACGTCACTAATATTACCAATACTCTTTATTACCTTATGTCCCAATACTACAAACCTTCCCCTTACTTCCCCGCAACCCTGAACCCACCTACTGTTCCGTCTCACTACTTGTAAACACTCTTGTATCTGGATGTAACTTGTTCCTCTTCGATATTGCGCGCCCGAGATACACCCTCCCACTCCTCAATAAATATGGACCCAGTAGGGTTTTGCTCCGGTGGGTGCAGTGCGGCTTTACCCTGTGGGTCCCTTGTGGGGTCGCGGTTCCCCTGCGCCAGACTCTCTAATTGCCTCCTTTACGTATGTACTACACATACTCTTCTTCTGCATGCTTGCTCGGTGTACCTTTTCCTTTCTATTGGCCAAAGAGCTGCTTCGTTCAGCTGGTGGCCCGCCTCCCCGCTCGGGGAGGAATGAACCAACATCGTGATGATGATGATGATGGCCTCCATCGTATACACTAGCCAGCGTCTTGGTGGGTGTGCTAGGTACCAACTAATGAGCCCAACTTAGCACATGGGGGTGAAACGCTGGCAACCAGGAATGAGTTAGCTGGAAAATGTATAATGTCCAATAACGGACCATTTATATTGGTATTATAAATTTACTCATTCAGGATAAATATCTCAGGTTCCCTGTGGGAATCAACATCTATATCATTTAATGGCCAAGCAGGCATCAATTTTCCGGCAAAGAGACGAAGTCTCTCATAGTGCATTGGCACTGCCGGTGTCTCTAAGTAGCCTACGCAGTGGCCTCCATGGTATGCACTAGCCAGCGTCTTGGTGTGGATGTGCTAGGTACCAACTTATGAGCCCAACCTAGCACACGGGGGCGAAACGCTGGCAACCGGGAATGAGTTAGCTGGGAAATTTATAATGTCCAATAACGGACCATTTATGTTGGTATTATAAATTTACTCATTTCGGACAAATATTTCAGGTCCCCTATGGGAATCAACATCTACGTAGTACAGTCATTACATTCTGAGACTTGACGCCTTGACGAGAGGCACCCACACGACTTTGTATGTTGCACATGAGGCCGCATTACACGGCGCACACGTACACAGAACCAAATCCACCCTCAAAATAGTCCCCGTTGGTCATTAACCACTTAAACAGAACCACGTCCACCCTCAAAATAGTCGTCGTTGGCCATTATGCACGTTTGCGAAAGTTTGTATAGCTGCTGGAAGCACCGCTGAAAGGAAATACCATGTTCAGTCTCCAGTTATTATCCACTTGAGAAACGTCGGATCATCATCAGCACTACTGATGAGGTCACCACAAATCGTCATGCGATCATCACGTTGGTCTTGCGACAGGATTCGTGGCACACTGTGCTGGGTAAAACGAGATATGTTGAGGCCATCCGTCAGAATTTTGTGGCAAGTACCATGGCTGACACTATTGGTGCTGCGAGATCGTCTACCGATTGGGAGCGGTTAGCATGCACTCAACGTTGCAATTTCTTGGATCTTGCGTTCCTTTCGAAATATTTGTGGCCAACCAGTACGCACATCTTCCAATCTGGCACGTCCTTGCACAAAACGACGGTGCCACCTAAAATGAGCACTGCAACTCAATGCGTCCTCACCGTAAACCTGCCGCATCATTTCAAACGTTTCGGCAGCGATTTTGCCTAATTTCTGGAAGAATTTGATGTTTGCACGTTGCGCAAACTGTGACATGTCAAGGTCCAACGGGCGTAGACAAATCACCGTCACACAAACGACCGTACATCTGCTCCCATTGCATGCACTCAGCTGTATCTTGGAGGGACAAGAAACTAATTGACATGGCACCATACCACGGTGCCACCTATGCGCTACAGTGCACCACAGCGCCATACTGCGTTCAGTCTCAGAACTTAATGACTATACTACGTATATCATCTGATGGCCAAGCAGGCATCAATTTTTTGGCAAAGAGACGAAGTCTCTCATAGTACATGGCACTGCCGGTGGCTCTAAGTAGCCTACGCAGTGGTCTCCATTTCATGCACTAGCCAGCGTCTTGTTGGGTGTGCTAGGTACCAACTGAAAAGCCCAACCTAGCACACGGGGGCGAAACGCTGGCAACCAGGAATGAGTTAGCTGGAAAATGTATAATGTCCAATAACGGACCATTTATATTGGTACTACATACCGCTTAGGCGAGCAGCTATCTCCTTTCTCCCAAGTCCTCTCAGCCCAAACTTTGTAACATTTTTGTAACGCTACTCTTTTGTCGGGAATCACTCAGAACAAAGTGAGCTACTTATCTTTGGATTTTTTCCAGTTCTCAAATCAAGTAATACTAGTGAGGGACACAGACACTGGAACCATAAACTAGTTGAGGTCTTAACAGAGACTTATATCCTCTCTTCTTTACATCCTTACTACAACTCCTAAATACCCTAATAACAATGTGCAGAGATCTGTACCCTATAATTATTTATTACCCCTGTTGGAATGTTGTGATTTTCTCATAAAAATAAAATGTCATATATTATATCTCGTGTTAGTTACAACATTAAGGTTATCTGTTGGTAACTAGGTAAAATCTATCGAGTGGTTTATCTTGGTTTGCATTCTTCTTTGAACTGCTTGGTGTATATGGTCAACAACTCATAATAAAGAGCTGGTGTTTCTATGCTATGATTTGCTTACCTAAACCGGTGTAATGAGTAGAAATGAAGATACATCAATAGGTTATGAGCCCAGAGCGCCAAAGATTCAGAAAGCCGCAGTACATCCCGGACAATATAAGATGAAATGGAGTAACGAGAATTAACGGATGAAGCAAGTTGTGACATTATTGACCCCCCTGTGGGCGGGGGCGATAGAATAACACCCACGGTATCCCCTGCCTGTCGTAAGAGGCGACTAAAAGGTGCCTTACGGGCTCTGAACTTTGAAGCGTGGGTTGGTGACCACGGGGCCCTTAGCTGAGTCCTGGTATTGCTTCCACTTACTTGTGCCAGGCTCCTCACTTTCATCTATCCTCTCCGACGTCCCTTGGTCAACTCTTGTTCTTTTCCGACCCCGACGTTATTAGGTTTGTGAGGGCTAGGGAGTCTTTCATGTTCACGCCCTTCGTGGCCCTGTCTTTCTTTGGCCGATACCTTCATTTTTCGAAGTGTCGGATCCCTTCCATTTTTCCCTCTGATTAGTGTTACATAGAGGATGGTTGCCTAGTTGTACTTCCTCTTAAAACAATCATCACCACCACCACCTGACATTATTGACGGAAAAATGGCAACCTCGTGGACCGGTGAAGAAACACTGAATAGGAATGTGGCTAAGCTTACACTGGAGAACTATTTTTCGTGGGCATTGAAGGTGAAACAAGAGCTGTTGTTGAAAGATGTGTGGGAATCAGTAATAGGCTAATAGGGTATGAGGATACGATAGGTTGTCTATTGCCTCAGACAGAAACGAGACGACCCAGCTCGATAGCTGCATTCGCTTAAGTGAGGCCAGTATCCAGTATTCGGGAGATAGTAGGTTCGAACCCCACTATCGGCAGCCCTGAAGGTTTTCCGTGGTTTCCCATTTTCACACCAGACAAATGCTGTGGCTGTACCTTAATTAAGGCCGCTTCCTTCCCACACCTAGCCATTTCCTCTCCCATTGTCGCAATAAGACCTATCTGTGTCGGTGCGACGCAGAGCAAAAAAAAAAAACGAGACGACGAGCATGAATCAATATGATAGCGTTAGCGGTTATTTTCAAATATGTGGGAGAAAATTTTGAAAGTGAAATTGCAGATACTGAATCAGCGAGAAAGGCATGGGAGAATCTGGACGAGTTGTGCAATGATGGAGGGCTAGCGAATGGTGCTATGACCCTTGAAACAGTTAACTCATTTTGTGAAGTCCAAGCACATGAGTGTTCAAGAATACTTCGCGAAAATAAATCAATTGTGGAGGAGAACGAGTACACAACGTTGCGAGAGGTAGGGCTAGATGGCATGCAGTATAGGAGCAAGAGGGTAGACTAGTTACAGTACATGTTGCAGTAATAATTGTCTTCTTGTTTTCCGTTCTTTCCAGAGTTCTTCATGATCCTTTCTTCAGTTTCTGGGGCAGGCACTGTGTATGTATGGCCCAGTTTTACAGGTGGATGCCATTCCTAACATTAGCCCTGTGTGGAGAAATGTAGGCCTATTCAGTATTGCGTACTTTTATGTTCGTTGGTAGGATGATGTGTAATATTACAAACACCCAGTCCCCGAGCTAACAGCTATAATCGTGAAGCTAGCCGAGAATAGATCCCACTGTCCATTGTTCCAATGAGCTGGATGTGTTGCAAAATTATGATAACCTACATATCTCAATTTCTTTAAAACAAGCATACCTATGATTGTAATCAGACCAGATTATGATACTTACGAACGGTCAGTGGGTGATATATCTGTGAACAAAAGAACAAAAATATGAATGTCAAACACACAAGCTTTCACTGTGAATTACTGTATATCTAACCTGCCTTAACCAGAACCATACCTCTGTGTCGGTTAACATAAGAACACTGATAGAAATAATAACAAACCTAGTTAGGACAAAGATATGATTTTTCTTGTATTTGCCCTTATTACCCCAATTACTGCTTCGTCAATTCTGTGTCAGTGGTGACCTCAACCTGACACTGAGTGAGTTAGCCAAGCAGTTAGGTCGCTCACCTATGAGCTTCCGTTCGGGAGGTAGTGGATTCGATCCCCACTGTCGGCAGCCCTGAAGTTGGTTTCCCTTCTTCACACCAGGCAAATGCTGCTGCTGGTACTTCCTTCCCACTCCTGGCCCTTTCCTATCCCATCGTCACCATATGACCTATCTGTGTTGGTGCAACATAAACATATACCGGGTGGCTCCCGAACGTCGTACTTTCTACTTACAAATGTCCCGCATGCACAAATGATGAATTGGATGTCTACCAACTGATTTTCTCAGGCGCACTACTGCCAGCGGGTAGGTTACGTCAGAATATGAAGAGACAAGGACCAGCCTGTCACTCGCAGCATGTTACTCAGCGTTACAGGTCTAATGCACCCCTTGCAATAGTAAACATCGTTTACCACCCCGTATTTCTAGGCTGGTGTATGGTACAGCCGCACTATATTTGCTGTCAGCATATCGGCAATGGATAGTGTGTTCAGCAGCAACAAATACACAGACATTATTTTAATCTGGATAACCTGGTCGGAATGCAGCCGAAGCTCCAAACAGATGTAGGCCAATGCCCCCTACACACGTATTTCACCGAACAGTATTAGTTTTTGTTTCATACAAGCAACTCTATTATTGAGTGGAATGTCTACACGTGTATAAATTAATAAGTTATTAAATTTCCTTTTGCTGCATCTTTGGCGAGGTTACAAACAGTAGCGGTGATTAAGGGGTGGGGCGAGGAGGGACACCTCCCCCCACTATTTGGAGTAAACATTACATTTTTCCACTTTAGCCAGCTGGAACTGGGAATTAATTTTAAAAAGCTATTTGTACAAGCGTTGTTGTCTTATCTGCTAATTCTTTCCTTTATTTTTTAATTATTAACATAATTATTGGCGGAAATACCCACACAATGCCGTTCGTCGTGGCCAAACTATATGTATAGCGCTATGGCAGGTAGTGGAGACTTTGCATGTGCTGTGAGAAAGGGTAGTAGGGGTACATATTTTTTTGACAAGGTCGTGGACACTGAGATATAATTCATCCGCTTGCCGCGCGCATCCATCAGTCTGGCACTCTCTTTTAGTGCCAATTAGTTTCTTAGTGTGTATTCAACTACTAAATGATTATTAATTGCATAATCATGCCGTACATCTATTTAATTGTACCGGGCGAGCTGGCCGTGTGGTTAGAGGTGCTCAGCAGTGAGCCTGCACGCGGGAGATAGTGGTTTCGAATCCCACTGTCGGCAGCCCTGAAGACGGATTTCCGTAGTCTCCCATTTTCACACCAAGCAATTGCTGGGGCTGTACCTTAATTAAGGCCACGGCCTCTTCCTTTCCACGCGTAGCCCTTTCCTGTTTCATCGTTGCCATAAGTCCTATCTTTGTCGCTGCGACGTAAAGTTAATTGTAAAAAAAAGTTGTAATTTCAAGGGAAATAATACCAACTTTACTTAGACCGGACTAAATTCTTTCGTTTGTGTTATGTTATTTATTATGTAAATGGAATTAACCTGCCCCGTGGTTTATTTGTAATAATACTTTTTTGAGATTGTTATTAAATGATTATACTAAAATTTTCACCAGGTCTCGCAAACAAACCACGGGGCAGGTTAAATAGTTTTACTTAATAAATAACATAACACAAAACAAATAATTTAGCCCAGTGAAAGGAACGTTGGTATTATCCCCCGTTGAAATTACAATTACAATTGAATTAATTTTACAATTGGCCTTACGTCCGTCTCTGTGGTGTAGTGGTTAGTGTGATCAGCTGCCACCCGCGGAGGCCCGGGTTCGATTCCCGGCTTTGCCACGATGTTTTCAAAAGTGGTACGAGGGCTGGAACGGGGTCTACTCAGCCTCGGGAGGTCGACTGGGTAGAGGTCGGTTTGATTGCCACCTCAGCCCTCCTCGAAGTGGTTTTCCGTGGTTTCCCACTTCTCCTCCAAGCAAACGCCAGGATGGTCCCTAACTTAAGACGACGGCCGCTTCCTTTCCTCTTAGTTGTCTAACCCTTCCAAACTTTCCATCCCCCCACCAAGGCCCCTGTTCAGCATAGCAGGTGAGGCCGCCTGGGCGAGGTACTGGCCATCCTCCCCATTTGTATGCCGACCCAGTGTCTCAACCTCCAGGACACTGACCTTGAGGCAGTAGAGGTGGGATCCCTTGCTCAGTCCGAGGAAGAATCAATCCTGGAGGGTAAGCAGATTAAGAAGATGAATTGGCTTTACGTCGCACCGACACAGATGCGACTTATGGCGACGATGAGACAGGAAAGGGATACGCGTGGAAAGGAAGAGGCCATGGCCTTAATTACGGTACAGCCCCAGCAATTGCTTGGTGTGAAAATGGGAGACCACGGAAATCCATCTACAGGGCTGCCGACAGTGGGATTCGAAACCACTATCTCCCGCGTGCGAGCTCACAGCTGCGCGCCTCTAACCACACGGCCAGCTCGCCCGGTACAATTAAATAGAAGTACGGCGTGATTATGCAATTAAAATCATTTAGTATTTGAATACACACTAAGAAACTAACAGACACTAAACGAGACTGCCAGACTGACGGATGCGCGCGGCAAGAGGGTTGAATTATAACTCAGTGTCCACGACCTTGTCAAAAAAATATGTAACCCTACTACCCTTTCTCACAGCACATGCAAAGTCTCCACTACTTGCCGTAGCGCTATGCAAATCGGTTAGCCGCGACGAACGGCATTTTTTGCGTACTTCCACCAATAATTATCTTAATAATTAAAAAATAACAGAATGTATTAGCAGATAAGACAACAAGGCTTGTACAAATAGCTTTCTCTTAAAATAATTCCTAGTTCTAGCTGGCTAAAGTGGAAAAAATGTAATGTTTACTCCAAAAAGTTGGGGGAAGATGCCACTGTCCCTCCTCGCCCCACCCCGTAATCACCAATGCTTTTCAATATTTACACAAATGATCAGCCTCTTCCTGCCGGGACGAATAGTTTCATCTATGCTGATGATTGTGTCATCACATCTCATGGGGATAACTTCGAGGCGATTGAACAAACATTGTCCACAGCTCTAGACACTCTTGCTGGCTATTACATGAAGAATCAACTAACACCAAACCCAACTAAGACGCAAACCTGTGTTTTCCATCTAAACAACAGAGAAGCTTCCCGAAATCTGAAGGTCACTTGGCAAGGCATAGCATTACAACACAATCCTACCCCGAAGTACCTCGGAGTCACTCTGGATCGTGCCTTAACCTACAGAAAACATTGTTTGAACATCAAGCAGAAAGTGGCTGCTAGAAACAATATTGTGCGGAAGCTAACTGGAACATCTTGGGGAGCACAACCAGACACAGTGAGGACATCTGCCCTTTCGCTCTGCTGTTCCGCAGCTGAATACGCATGCCCGGTGTGGTACAAATCTTGCCATACCAAAGCAGTTGATGTAGCACTCAACGAAACCTGCCGCATTATTACTGGATGTTTGAGACCTACACCTTTGGAAAAAGTGTATTGCCTTGCAGGGATAGCACCTCCCGATATTCGCCGTGAAGTGGCAGCCAAGAAAGAAAAGAGAAAGGTGTTGACATCGGAAGCCCACCCTTTGTTTGGATATGAGCCACTACGACAGCGGCTTAAGTCTAGGAAAAGCTTCTTGAGAGTAACCGAAACACTTGCAGGAACAGCGCAGCAAGCAAAAATTCAAGAATGGCGCGTCAGGAGTCAACATACGAGGATCAGTCAATGGATGACTCCAAAAGAGGAACTCCCTCCTGGCCATGTCACAGATTGGGTGAATTGGAGAGCACTGAACAGACTGCGCTCTGGTGTTACGCGGTGCAGGGTAAACCAGAAGAAATGGGGTTTCGAAGTGGACAGTACCTTGTGTGTATGTGGAGAAGAGCAGACCACAGCCCATTTGCTGCAATGCAGTTCATGCCCATTCAGCTGCACAACAGAAGACCTGGTTAAAGCGAAGCCAAATGCACTTGATGTTGCAAGGTTTTGGGCTCACATAGTTTAACGTGGCTCTTTGCCATTGGAGTATTTATATTATGTTTTATGTTTTATGTTTTTCCTTATCTTTAATTTTAAACTTATGTATGCTTCTGACACGATATAAATAAATCACCGCTACAATTTGTAAACACGCCAAAGATGCAGAAAAGGAAATTTAATAACTTATTAATTTATACACGTGTAGACATTCCACTCGATAATAGAGTTGCTTGTATGAAACAAAAACTAATACTGTTCGGTGAAATACGTGTGTAGGGGGCATTGGCCTACGTCTGTTTGGAGCTTCGGCTGCATTCCGACCAGGTTGTCCATATTAAAATAATGTCTGTTTATTTGTCGCTTCTGAACACACTATCCATTGCCGATATGCTGACAGCAAATATAGTGTGGCTGTACCATACACCAGGCTAGAAATATGGGGTGGAAAACGATGTTTACTATTGAAAGGGGTGCATTAGACCTGTAACGCTGAGTAACATGCTGCGAGCGACAGGCTGGTCCTTGTCTCTTCATATTCTGACGTGACTTACCCGCTGGCAGTAGTGCGCCTGTGAAAATCAGTTGGTATACATCCCATTCATCATTCGTGCATGCGGAACATTTGTAAGTAAAAAGTACGGCATTCTTGAGCCACCTGGTATGTGATGAGAATTTTCACTTGAAATTATTAGTGTGACAATTTGTAATTTTCTGTATGACATCATTTTACAATTCAAACACTGTAACTTATAGAAGTTCAATCCCTTCTTAGATTATTCATTTGATATAGTCTCTTGAGATACGTAAGAGGCCTGCCTACAACCATCTGCCATCCTCAATTCCTGTACCAGGATTTTAAGAATAACAGAGGGCTGCTATGTGTGCAGCTCACCTCCATTGTGCAGCACCACCTCACGAGTTCACTTTAATAACTGAACAAGTTTCTTTGGCTAACCCGTGTAACATTTCTGTCATTTCTCAAGTGAATTCGCAGTAAAAAATGAAATTATTCCAATATTTATGCTTACCCCCATGATTTTATGCTATACAGACTAGAGCATTATTTAGAGTTACCTAAATCTAGAAGTGGACAAATTTATTAATCAATGAGCACAGTGGACTTCTGAAAAACTTTTGGGATTTCTTAATCAATGCCATCTGCGTTCATGGAAGTTTATCAAGAGTTTAATACTTGGTAATGAATTGTAATCGTTGTAATAAATGTTAATAAGTAGTCGTGTCTGTGTGTTACTTATTGGTACAATGTATTGGAAAAGAAAATAAATTTCAAGTCTATTCATTTCTCACAAACATCTCATTTCTAGCCTAATGACTGCTCTAGCCTTTGTACATGAGTAATTTGTAAGATTACATACATACCTGAGTCACTATCAGTGGCACGAGGATTTTTCTGAAATGAGATAACAGATGGTTGTTACATAACTATCACAAACAGAACTCTAGCACCTACTATAGAAATATTAATGACATCTCACTCATACATTTTCTCTGCTACGTGGAAAATTACAGAATCATGGATATGATTTAGGGCCGAGAAGTTAAGAGATTCTTTGGCTGTTCCCCTCTTAGTAGCCTCTTACAACATACATCTCCTTTGACTCGACCCACAGGGAAGATAAAGTGTTCCGATAAATTAAAAGAAAAATGAGTGGTAAGAATCATGAATTGTGAGAAAATGCATTGTAAACAAAATAATCTAATTATTATTATTATTATTATTTTTTCCTCGTTTTTTAGCGTTACGTCCATCTATGGAACACGATGGAACTTCTTTAACTGGCGTTGATTTTTCTTCTCCCAAAATCTCTTCATCTGGGCTCTGACCATTTTCCTCCGTCCTTCATTCCATGATTTATTGGTCCTGGTATTCATTTTCTAAGCAAAATAATGTTTGTTGGCTGTTTTTTTAACCGAAGTCGATCTTAAACAATTCCCTGTGGGATTCCAGTTTCACTAAGCCAGTTGTCCTTGACTTTCATTCAGGGAGCAAGACTGAGAATCCTTTTGGTGAGCTGGTCATTGATCATTCTGAGAATGTATCCGTAGATATTTAATTGCCTAATATTTTCAGAATGCTGATAAAACTGTCAAGACATCCGTTTCATCCAGATTCCCTCTGAGCAGACTGGACTAAATATTTTCCTCAGTTCTTCCTCTCCTGTTTCTCTGTGTCTTTCATAAGTGATCTGCCTCCAATGATCAAGGTTTCTGAGGCAAATAGGGCTTCAGATTTGATAACTGAGTTGTAATGTCTTAATTTTGCATTCATGGATATTGATTTTTTTGTTGTATTTGTTCCAGGTGAGTATATAGGCCTTCTGTAATTTTGAGATCCTCTCCTCATTTGCTTCACGATTCAAGCATGGTGGCTGAATCACTTCTCCTAGGTACTTGTACTTATTCACTTGATTAATTTTGCTGAATTTACTATTTAGGGTTTTCCCGTCCAGATAACGATCGGATCCTTCCACGTATTGCGTTTTGTACGATATTTGGAACCTAGTCTTAGCTGCAATTTCATGAAGGTTTTGAAGGGCCTGAACTGCTTCTTGTCCCTTGTTTACAAGAATAGCTAAATCATCTACGAAGGCCAAACACTGCAAATAAATTTTATTTTTGGGCAGTCGACCAACAGTTATTCCCTTTGTGTCATTTCCCCGTGTCCTGATAACTTTTTCAAGCATAAGATTGAACAATAAAGGGGATAAGCCGTCTCTTTGTCGGGTCAGGAAGTTCACCTTGAAATTTAACTTTCAAAGTTGTGCCAGTCAGCGTCTTACGAATTAAGTCTCTCGTTTTCTTGTCAACTACGAATTCTCCTAGAAGATAGAATAGTGTATGTCGGTCTACTGAGTCATAAGCTTTCTTGAAGGCTACAAAAGTGCTCACTGTTTTTCTAGTTTTACGGATTTGCAAGATGGTTCCGAGATTGAGAATTTGTCCTACACAAGACCTACCTTCTCTAAATCCTGCCTGATATTTGCCTAATAGGTGTTCAGTTACAAGTCTCGTTAGTAGGGCTTTCGAGATAATTTAGTACACATCTTATAGTAAGGATATTAATGTCTGTTTTATCTCCTTTTTTGTGGAGTGGGTGAATAAGGGCACACTTCCAGTCTTCAGGAATTTTCTCCATTATCCAGATATCTTCATGAATTACATCAAATCTCTGAGCTAGGCTCCTGCCTCCTAATTATTAATATTATTATTATTACTATTCATCATTTTACAGTCCCAGTTTCCCTGGCACTGTTGGCGAGCCTCTTCCAGTCTGTCTTATTGAGATATGTTCTGTTGTTAATGACCTCCTCCAGTGTCCTTCCCCGAGCTGCAATGTTCACCTTTAGGATGTCCATCCAATGGGTTCCTGGTCTTCCCACCGTCCGTTTCGTGCCACATGCCACTCCAAGTTTTCATATGTTGTCCTTGTTAGCTCCATCCGGAATGCATGCCCAAACCATCTCAGTCTGGACATGCTGATCCGACTTAACAATGATGTAACAATCCCAGCTTTTTCCTAAAAACATCATTCCTTAACTTGTCCGGTTTGGTTTTTTGAATTGTGGACCTAAGGAGCTTCATCACGCATGCCTGCAACCTTGATGAGTATTTCTTAATGAGGGTGCAGGTTTCAATACTATAGGTTAAGATTGGTATAAAGTACTGATTGAACATCGCCAGCTTTGATTTTGTTGGTACTTTGGGATCCCAGAGGAGGTTTCGTACTTGCTGGTAAAAGTGAGAGCCCTTGCCACCTCCTTTGTGGCTAGTGTATCTTGAGTTATTACACTGCCGAGGTATGTAAAGCTTTTCGCACTTTCTAGTGGATGGTTTCCTAGCATGATGTTCGCTGATTGTCCCTCTCTGTTTATTGCCATCACTGCTGTTTTGAGTTCACTTATCTTGAGATAACCTTCCATTCATTGAGTCTCGACTGTACTTGTTCCTCAGTTTCTCCCCAGACTATAACATCATCAGCGTAGGTCATTGCATTTAGTTCACCAGAGGTTTTCTTGATGTTCTTCATTACGTCATCCATGATGGTGATAATAATGGGGATAGCGCACTGCCTTGCTGGACTCCACTTTTGGCCTTAAACCAGGATGAATGTCCGTCACCCAAATGCACACAGCTGGTACAGTTCTCATAGAGCATCTGTACTTTCCTCACCAGTCCCTCTGGCACATTCTTTTTTCCTCAGGCATTCCCATATCTCCTCTTTTGCAGTGCTGTCATATGCCTTCTCAATGTCAAGGAAAACCATAAACAGATCTTTGCCTTTTTCTCAATATTTTTTCCATTAACATATGGACACTGAAGATTAGGTCTATTGTAGACCTGTTAGGCCTAAAGCCATACTGTTCGTCTTCAAACTGTGGCTCTAAGATGACTCGCAATCTGCTCTGTAAGATTTTCTCAAAAATCTTAAGCCCATGAGAAAGGAGTGTTATTCCCCGGTCGTTGGAGCATTTTCAGCATTCCTTTCTTCAATCGGGGGATAATGACACCTTTACTCCAATCAGTGGGTATCATGCCATCTTTTCAAACTGCATTGAGCACTCTGTGTAGCCACTGTAAACCCTGAACTCCTGCTGCTTTAATCATGCCCTTGCTGACTTCATCGATTGCTGGGGATTTCCCTTGTGGCATCTTCTTAAGGGCTGCTACGGTTTCTGCCTACGTAATGAGAGGTTCATCTGTGCAGATTTCAATAGCTGGTTCTTTTGTTCTCTGATCTGCTTCTGTCCTGTTCAGTAGGTGATCAAAATGATTCCTCAGAACCTCTCTGATATCCTCTTCCCCTGCTGTGGGTGGTTGCCGTAGAGTAACACACACGGTATTCCCTGAATATCGTAAGAGGAGACTGAATGGGGCCCCAGGGGCTCTGAATTTTGGAGCGTGGGTTGGCGACCACGGGGGCCTTAGCTGAGTCCTGGCATTGCTTCCACTTACTAGTGCCAGACTCCTCACTTTCATCTATCCTCTCCGACCTTCTTTGTTCAACTCCTATTCTTTTACGACCCCGTCGCTATTAGGTTTGCGAGGGTTAAGGAGTCTTTCAGTTTCACGCCCTTCGTGGCCATTGCCTTTTTTGGCAAATACCCTCATTTTTTGAAGTGTAGGATCCCTTTCCTTCCTTCTCTCGGATTAGTGTTGTATAGAGGATGGTTGCCCAGTTCTACTTCCTCTTAAAACAATAATCACCACCACCACCATCACCTGATATCCTCTTCTTTCCTGGCCAGGTTTCCGTTAGGATCCTCAACTGTTCATATTGCCTCTGCTATCTTCCTTCAATTTTTAAGTAGATTTCTCCCACTACTATATCTTCTCCTCTTCTACTACTCTTCTAACTCTCAATTTCTTGTCCCGGTAAACTTGCTCGTGGTCTCTGATCTTCCCCTCATCCCTTACTTTTTCTGGCTTGGATTTATCTCTATCTCGTTCTTTTTGTGCTATGTTCCTTCCCTTTATTGATGACCTTACTCTTGCATTCCACCAGGATGTCTCCTTTTTCCTTACTCTCGCAATTGTCTTCCCGCAAACCTCTGTTGCTTCTTTTATCAAGGTGTTTTTAAATCTTGTCAACTTGA
Organism: Anabrus simplex; assembly: GCF_040414725.1. Lineage (NCBI taxonomy): Eukaryota > Metazoa > Arthropoda > Insecta > Orthoptera > Tettigoniidae > Anabrus > Anabrus simplex. Next base: position 699,414,265 of record NC_090265.1, read on the forward strand.
CCCCCCCTTGAACCAGTGTCAGCTTCTCTTTCCCAAGGTGAACTGTTGCCTTTATTATCCTCTCATTGACGTACTGGTTTTCTGTAATACCATCTGACTCTTTAGATAATATCAATCCTACTCCATTTCTCATCTCTCTGTTGTTACCATTCCAGCAGAGGGTATAGTTTATTCTCAATTCTTTCTTCCATTCACCTTTCTATTTGGTTTCACTCAGTCCTAGGACTGATATTTTCCTTCCTTCACTCCATGATGTCCACTAACTCTTCACATTTCCCAGTCGAACTCAGTACATTGATTGTTCCTATTCGAGTGTTTTGTATTCTCCGGAATTGTTGCTCTATCGCAAGTGGTGGTAGTGATTATTGTTTTAAGCCAAGCCAAGACTGAGTGCCTCAGCGCAGCGTGCGCATGTTTATATGCGAGTGCGGGAAATACTCTTCACAATATTGTGACCAGAAGCCACACGAACAGAGTTCTGTATTTAAAAAACATAGGAGACCTTATTTTTGGGATTACCCTCGTAATATCATTTGAAAATTAGAATTAGTTGCTGATACTTGTTGTGTCAGCATCAGACATTGCAATACTTCCCAAATGGTCAAAAAACTTCCTTCTCTCTGGCACTGTCTGTTATTCTTTAGTCTTTATAAGTAATCGCTGACTTCATTCATTCTCTGTGGATAACAATTCTATGGTAACTAAGTTAATCATTTTCCTTATTTTTATTTAGGCATATGTGAAGGCCTTTAGCAAAAGATAACAATAAAGGGAAATTGTGACAGTTTAAAAAGATAGAGTGTAGTTTAATTTGACTCTTGAAAACCCCACAAGAAATCTTGTGGGAAGATCTGGGTTAAGCAATAACTACTGTACTGGTCTATAAAATAATATTATCTGTTACATACCCAAATAGTCACAAGAGTGTTTCCAACTTCTCGTAATCTGAAAGAGAAAATAACATACAATTATACACAGTACCATGGTTAGATACGTCTGGGGTCATAGGTGTTCCCTGGCTCATTCTGCATTTGCCTGGGTTTAAGGCCAAATACCCTTGCTGATACCATATGATTTTTTCAAGTGAAATTTCCTGGCCAGGAGTGACCTGCAATTGAACCTTACTATCTGGTTGCCTGTGACCGAGGTCAGTACAAATATCATCCCCTAGAAGCCTTATCTGTGATCCCAGATTATTTCTAAAATCATTTGCGTACTTAAGAAAACATTACTGCATCGCAGAACCTGCCTTTGTGTAATTATAAGATCTGATAATGCTTCTCCCACTATTCATTCCCTAAGTTCTATAATCTAGAAATTTAGCCACACTTTGAACCATTCTTTTATCTAATCCAACAGCATTCATTTTCGCTGTCACTCTCCCATGATCCATCTTAAAGCAATACCCACCACCACCATCAGTTGTCTGGGTTGAAAGCAGACAGCTAAGGAACTTCACTAATCACCCCCTCTCCCAAATGCTGAAGTTGTTTGATATTAATCTTTTAGCAATGAATCTTAGGTTGAAATCTTGGTGATTGTATTGAACCCTTGAGCTTTCCATTACATCGCTGGTCGGCCACAGCTGCTGCAGTAGAGCAGTATCGAACTCTTAAATCTTGGGGTCGTAGCGGGGATATTTCGGTCACAATCTTGACCAAAGGATGGGGTTCAGAAGAGAACCGAACTACTTGAAATGAGGAGCAAATATGTGCTTACTAACTTTTATTGAATTATCAAAATGAAAAAGAAAAAATGTTATAAAATCATTCATAAAATATTAAATCATTTAACGTTTCGACGCAGTCACATTGCATTGCGTGAGTTTTATCTGTTACATTCATGGAAGAACTTTCTTCGGAGGAAATTAGAAAATATCACAAATTAGTGAAGAGTGAACACTCTAAAAACGAAAATAAAACTTGAAAATTGGGCACCTATTCATCTAAACGATAACTCTGAATTAATACACACGATCCGTGGAAAATCTGACCTTCAACAACTATAATTCCAGATTTACATTTAATTAAGGTTATCCACCAGTCAAATACCCTTCCGGATATGGGAACGCCCGCCGAATGGACCCTTAATCGAACCAAATTGACTATCAGTTGCTTTGGATATGTTGCGAAATACTACTGGAAAGCGTGGTGTTCACTACAAGCTAACAGCAGCAGTCGTAACTAAAATAAAATTCCACCATGTATTGTCATCTCGTGACACACTTAAGTTCTGGAATAATCCCGATGCTGAGACATGTATTATCCAAACAGCTGTTCAGAAGGAACCAACAACACCTCGATCCGAGAGGATCTTACGTTACGTCGTTCTGAAAGAACAAAACAGCGAAATGCAGGAAACACTTATTCATCATGCATTTAGAAGAAATGCCAAACACTAAAGTTAAGAAAAGTGGTAAATCAATTGAAAAATATTCTTATAAAACCAACTTTCAGGTTATAAACGATTATGTTAAGTTTAATAAACTTACAAGTCCACATGATAAAATCAAATCAAAAATACCAAAACAATCTACGGAAATTCTTTCCATATTACAACTGATGCCTACCATTACAGATCCATCTACTTATGTTTGTCCCAATAAACTAACTACCAATTATTGATAGACCAAAGTCATCTATTATAAAATGAAAGAACGAAAATTGAAAATAAAATATATTCCCAGCTGACGAATCGAAACCGCATTCGTAACTCAAGCCTCACATAAATAAGCTAAGTGTCAACACGCACACTGTCAAAGCAATCGGACGTCTGAACGACAAAATAATTAAGTCAAGAAAAAGTAATTAAAATACTAAAGTTCTATGAATTCAAACGCGCGTGGCAAACAGCAGTAAATAATCAATCACCGTTAGCTCAGTATCCAATGGTGGGCAACCCTCACGTTCAGGCCACTAGTGGTTCCATAATCTTATGTAAACACCTTCCAGCTGGTAAGGGTTGTGCCGAAACATGGCCTCAATATTACTTTGCTAACACTCTTCGCATTGCATAGACTACTGCAGGCAGACACTACCATCGTTCAAGACACTTCGCAAAAACACCTAACCTAAGACTTGAATATATACAGACGACACCCTAAATCTATCGTTAAGCCGACATAGTGTCCACACACCCTAACAATAACATCTATATACACACACACACCTTCCTAAACCTATCGTCGAGCGTAAAATGGGGATGTCTACTCATCAGTATACTCCTATGATACGCGTAACGTCCAAAATCTATCGTCGAGCGGAAACTGGGATGTCTACTCATCCTCTAAAATGTCAGGTGAAATCGTAACTTCAAACACACTCTTTGATATTTAGCTGGGAACCTTATCGAAACTATAGCCCATAATGAAACGAATCTTGCCACAAAATGAACGCAAGTCTAGAAATGCAACTAAGTCGTTATCTCGTCAATACAACGTTGAAGTTTGTAAAAATATTAATAAATTCAGCACACGTCTAACATTACGTGAATAACGCCAAAACAGTAATCATCCCCACCGCAAAAATCTACACTGTAATTCCAGGGTAAGGCCCAAAATCGCCTACCATCTCACTATTCCAAACATTATTATCCACGACATATCCAGTGAAGCAAAATTCAATGAATCTATACAGCCAAACTATCACTTTAATAACGTCCAATATCTCATCCCGCAATGTTTCCGATTTAACGACAATTTATCGTCTCGTCATATCTGAAATTTACTTAATGGAAATTAGTTGCAACAGTTAAATAACGTCAACCGTGTATTCAGAATGCCCTTACATTCTCGAGGTCTCGTACTATACCATTCACTATGCTGACTCTACATAAATCGTAATTTGGACTTAAGTGCCAAGAGCTACAATCTTCTACAGAAATTCTTTATCACCGGGAGTTCTTGACTTGAAATCATAATGTGCGTCACAAAGCACTCACTTCGACCCAACATTCACCCGGTCAGCTGTTCCGGATTGCTAACGGAATCTCAATACACCATGCCTCACAAATATCACATTTAATATACAGCCTGTCTCAAAACTCTTCGCCATCGACAAATATAGCCTGTCTCAAAAACTCATCTTCATCGCCAATCATCACGGCGGTTTTACTCATGTAATACAGGCTTCCTATGCCTGCAACATCTACACAACTATTCTCTCAACATATCATTCCGACACAATCCATTTCTTCCTGTTTCAAAACCTTTCAAACCTTAATACTCCCGTGACGAACAATTTTATAACAATCCTTTTCATTCATTTTATTACAACTTTCGGACCTCAAGAACACAATAACACACCGAGATTTCCTATATCACCGACATACATGGTATTACAAAAAGTTAACTTCCCACTAATAAATATAAACTTATTAGACTTCACTGGATTTCGAAACGAACTATTCGACACTTCTGTTAAATACATGTTTAACATCGAAAAATTGTTATCCTGCTGTGAATATTATTATTTCGACTAAAATTTTCTGAATTCATAGGATATTCGAAATTATCGCATTCACAACGACTTCGTTATCGTTATCACCTTCCTGCTTTATTCGGTTTGAACACTATCTCAAAGAATTTTAACACATTATTTAAACTTCGCATTTTACAGTTTCTCAACGTGATTTTTACTGCCCTGAAGAATTCCACACGACGACCATAAATATAACACTTTCGCTTGATCATTATTAAATATTAATTCGACACACCCGCTGAAAAATTTCATTGGGGCAAACAAATTCTATCTACAACATTAATACAAATTATAAACAGACATGTAAGAAGTAGTCATCTTGGAGATTCCGGCTACATTTAGCCAGCTGACCTCGTATTTTGCGCTTCATGGCTACAGGATACATCATCTTCTTGTAGATAACTTAGAATACACTAATTTTACACGCGCTATTGATTAACAACACAAAATGACACACTTCCTTCGCTTTCTTAGCATGCGACGAACCTCCCTCTCTACTGGCGACTGCGACTGTTTCTCAAGGCTCTGCCTTAATTCACCCTAATAACTGGCCATGTGTTTCAATAGATAACAAAAATCAGACCTCTCTCTGACTAGCCTCCAAACTCCCTTTGACAATATCAAACACACACAATGTAATAAGGTGAAATCAGCTATGCATTTTAAGCAGATATCTATGCCTTCAGTTTTCTTCGGCGGAAGCTCAGAAAAATTTCTGTCACCTTCAGTTAAATACTCTACTTAAACCATTCCCATGAATAGACAACATAAAATAATTTTAAGACACAAATCCCACACTTTTATGCAGACGAGCGACGTGGGCTACACCGTCCAGACTTTCAGATGGAATGTGTAAATGTAGGTGGAAGGGATTTATTTTAAACCCTCCAAGAGGACGCTACCCTCACCATGAAGCTGGGTGGTGCAATCTTCTAATTCAACATCCGATGGACCAATTTTCTTGAAATTTAATCCACAAATTCAGACAGAATTTTAATTCATTATGGTGTTCATTTTTAGTTTTCCCATACTTGCAACGGGCGTAATAAATTTATTTCTGACATGTAATTTCGCGGTCTTTCTTCAGAGATGACCTCGACACGTGTCGCAAATCCGCGAGCAGGACGCCAACTTCCCTCCAGGCTTAATTAGAATTATATTCGCCCTGGGGATTCTGTCTTCATGTAGTGCTTATTAATTCTTTATTCATGGATTAACAATGCCGCCAAAATCTCTCGTTATGAAGGATTTTCCAAAATTGCTAATTTAGTCAGTACTCGATATCAACCGGAGTATCCCGGCATTTCACGAGAGGGTGGCTCGCTTGTCACGGCGAATTCTGTTCCCACGGAGGAGCGAGAATCTCGAAATAAAACCTGGCTACTCTCAAAAAATTATTTGTAGCTGAAATAAATATCTGCAATTATTTTTTATCGTAGAATTATGGGTTCAGTATATTTATCTTTTCCTGTTCAAATGCAGACATGACAGGATTCACCCTGTTTGAAACTCTGAAGTAATGAAATCTCTTAGGAGTGTGAAGTTTTATGGGGGTTTTTCGACGATACAAACATAAAAAGAAGGCATATCAGAAATGGCTCCAACCAAGGACTGAAGCATACAGGGAATGCATAAAAGTGTGGGATTTGTGTCTTAAAATTATTTTATGTATGTAGATGAAAGAAACAGAGCAAAACAAATAGTTGTTGAATCCAAAAAGAAGTCGTATGAAGATTTTGGCTATAACCTGGAAAGTGTATGTCAGTCAGCAGGGAAAGCTTCCTGGACAGTAATAAAGACCTGAAATGGTGAAATATAGTGGGAAGGCAGGGTTGAAATAGCTTCATAGAGTAATAAGATTAGCATGGACTGTTAGTAAGATACCTCCTGATTGGACAAAATCAGTAATTGCACCTATCTATAAGCAAGGGAACAGGAAGGATTGCAACAACGCTCAACGTATCTCATTAATCAGTATACCAGGCAAAGTTTTCAATGGAATCTTGGAAGGGAGCGTGCAAGCAGTGGTTGAGGGGAAGCTGGATGAAAACCAGTGTGATTTTAGACCATAGAGGGCTGTCAGTATCAGATTTTCAGTATGTACCAGGTAATTGAAAAATGTTACGAGAGGAACAGACAGCTATGTTTATGTTTTGTGGATCTAGAGAAAGCATACGACAGTGTTCCGAGGGAAACGATGTCCGCTGTAGTGGAGAACTTTGGGATTAAGTGCAGATTATTAAAATCTAACGGTGGCTTATATGTCGACAATTGGGCTTCAGTGAGAATTGATGGTAGAATGAGTTCTTTGTTCAAGGTATTTACAGGGGTTATACAAGGCTGTAATCTTTCACCTTTATTGTTCATAGTGTAATAGATCACCTGCTGAAAGGTATGAAGTGGCAGGGAGGGATTCAGTTAGGTGGAAATGTAGTAAGTATCTAGCCTATGCTGATGACTTGGTGTTAATGGCAGCTTGTGCTGGAAGCCTGCAGTCTAATAACTTGGAACTTAAAGAAAAGTTCAAGGAGTATAGTATGAAAATTAGTTATTCCAAGACTAAATTGATGCTAGTAGGTAACAAATCCAAGAAAATTGAACGTCAGTTTGGGGATACAAAACTGGAACAGATAGATAATTTCAAGTATTTAGGATGTGTGTTCTGCCAGAATGGTAGTATAGTAAGTGAGATTGTGTTAAGGTGCAGTAAAGCCAATCCAGTGAGCTCGCAGTTGTGCTCAATAGTATTTTCTAAGAAGGAAGTCAGCTCCCGGATGAAATTTTCTGTACATCTGTCTGTTTTCAGACAAAATTTGCTTTACGGGACTGAAAGCTGGGTGGACTCAGAATATCTTATTCATAGGTTAGAAGTAATGGACATGAAAGTAGCGTGAATGATTGCTGGTACAAATTGGTGGGGAAAATGGCAGGAGGGTACTCAAAATGAGGAGATAAAGGAGATGATAGGAATGAACTCGATGGATGAAGCTGTACGCATACACTAAACTGGCTTTGGTGATGGGGTCATGTGATGTGAATAGAGAAGGACAGGTTACCTAGGAGAATAATGGACTCTGTGGCTGAGGGTAAGAGGAGTAGAGATAGACAAAGATGACAATGATTAGACTCAGTTTCTAATGATTTTGGAGATAAGAGGTCTAGAACTAAACAAGGCCACGGAACTATTTCCAAATAGAGGATTGTGGTGACGTTCAATAAATTCAAAGAGACTTGCAAACTGAATGCTGAAAGGCCAAGTGGTTTATAATGAAGATGTATGTATGCATAATATTCAGCCCGATGATCTAAATGTTTGGCCCCTTTATACAACAAGCAGAAGTATAATTGAAACATAATGTAATGATAGCCTACTTTTAGGATTATGTACTGAGATCATGTCCAAAGTTTTTCAGTGATATATGTGATGACTGCAGCTCAAAGTTTTTCGTAACCATTAGTAACATTTGCAAAAATATCTCATTTAGATAACTGTCACATTTGTTTCAGGTATGTTTACAAAAGAAGCAAGATATTTGCATGTGGATGTAGGCAGTCTGAAAATGTTCATGTGTAATTTCCAGGAAAGGTTTAATTTTAAAATGTAGACCCTATATATCCCTTAGCTATGGACGTGCGGTCAACATGACCACGTGCCACACCTCACTTATCGCCCTCCCGGTATATTTGCTTGCAGTACCTTTTTATTTTAAGGAGACCTCTCCGCTGTACTTACCTGTTATAATTAACCGTGCGGCCGAAGTAAGAAGCTGATGAGTTTCGTAGCAGCCTTTGTGACCGCACGTCCATGGTTTGAAGCAGTTTTCATTTGATAGTGCAATGCGTCCGCATGCAGGTATGTCGGCGAGTGTCCAAACATTTGATGTAAATTACGAAGGAACAATTACCGAGTGCTTTGAAGAAGACTTTAGTGATGTAGACGGTGGTGATAGTGAAATAGAGAGTGACCACAATGCCGATACTGAGACAGAAGGAGAGGTAGAAGAAGATGAAAGGTTCATGCTACTGCCTGATGATTCACATTCTAAGTGTTTTTATGGTAGAAACAGATGCAAATGGTCATCTGCGGAACCTCCACAGAATGTGCGTACCCCTTGTCACAATATCATGATTTACTTTCCCAGTTTGCGACCTTCAGCTAAAGTTGGAAACAGTGTGGATTCTGTTACGGCATGGACACCAATATTTAGTCAAGAAATTGTGAACTTACTAGTGCAATGGGCAAATGTGAAACTCTGTGCAATGGGAAGTAATTACCAAAAGTCTTCCCGACCAGAAGTACAAAATGTTGACGCAGTTGAAATGAAAACTTTAAAGGCCTTCTTATTTATTCGGCTGTTTTCAATTCTAACGAATTGGTCATCACTTCAGTCTTCGCTCCTGATTCTATGGGCCGTGAAATATTTGGTGTTGTGATATCACGTACGAGGTTTTCCATTCTTCTGTGCAGCCTGCATTTTGACAACCCTGAAGACAGAATGCAGTGGAGAGAGACAGAACCTACTGCACCCTTATCTGAGCTTCTGAATGTGTTGATTCAGAACTCTCGAAGCTATTATTCCATTGGCACAAATGCAACAGTAGAAGAGATGCTAATTGGTTTCAGAGGTCGGTGTGAGTTCAGAATGTACAATATATTCCGAACAAGCCTGAGAAATATGGGGCGAAATTGATGTGGCCAGCCAATGCGAAAAATAGTTATGTGTACAATGCATATATTTATGCAGGGAAGGACTTTGATGGAATAGGTCTTTGAAGGGAAGATAGGAAATTTTCGAAGCCAACTCGGGCAGTTCTTCATTTATCGGGACCAATATAGGGTACAAATAAGAATGTAACAACTGACAATTGGTTAACCTCAGTCGAGCTTGTTCATCAGCTGAGGAAAAGGGGACTCACTTATGTTGGGACAGTAAGGAAGAACAAGAAGGAAATTCCAACTTCTTGCCTTCCAAGCAGAGAAAGGTCGGTTCCTCTCTGTATGGCTTCACGAAAGACATAACTCTTCTCTCACACATTCCGAAAAGAAACAAAGCTGTTTTGTTAGTATCCTATATGCACCATGGGAAAGCAACTGATGTGGACATGGAGAAGGAAGAGATGATTCAGTTTTATAATTCTATGAAGTCTGGAGTAGATTCATTGGATCAGATGTCAGCCAACTCCTGCACAGGTAGAAGAACAAGAAGGTGGCCGATGGCAGTCTTCTTCCGTATCGTTGATATTGCAGCTGTGAATTCGAATACCTTTCATCAGTCCTACTGCGAGAATCCCCAATTGACCAGGCAACATTTTCTGAAAGAACTTGCTGCTCAACTCACTACGCCACACATGATAAGAAGATTATCAAACCCCAGGACCCCAAGAGTTATTCGAGGTGCTATCTGTAGAATTTTGAGTATCTCTGAGGAGCGTATCAACATTGTCGAGGAGAAGCTTGAAAAACGGATAACTTGTCTTCTGTTCCCACCAGCAAGAAGAGGAAAACATATTACAAATGCTACAGACGTGTAAAAACCAGTATGCTTGGAGAGTACCCGAAAGATCTGCTTCGAATGTGTTGAGTGAGAGTAACATTGAGGGCCAAGTTCAGTGCTTGCAATTTCCACCCCAACTAGAGATCAGTCTCGAGTGTGGTTAATTTTCAGTGCAATGGTTATCTGACGTCTTCAGTTCCCAAGTTTGGGTTCATTTTTGTTGATAGTGTAAAGGATATATGTGCTTAAATGGAACAGTTTTTTCTGAGTACAGGTAACAAAAATTGCTGCGACTGTAATCTGAAGGTATGAGGGTTCTACAAGTTAACAAATGTAAAATGATATTGTGGTTTTGGGTTGAATAAAGTGCAGTTATTCAAATGAAAACAGCTAGCAAATTCTCTCATTAACTGTCCCTTCCGTAGACCAACAGCTACGGGTGGAGGAGTTTTCCCCTAGAAGGTTTGATGAGACCCTTGTGTAGGATATGACACATAAATTCATCAGCTGCTGCCTTGCAGTGAGGTAGGGGACTGCCAAAGGCTAAGGGAGAATACCCCTGACAGAAAATCCCCAGCAGAGTTAGGCTTAGCAAGTCAACTGAAGGGTTATATCGATTGCTTTCAACTACAAAACGAGCCTCGGAACGCAAAGAAAATACCGGATAGACACGTCTTCTCAAACATCTGCAACGTATGATGACCGTAAGGCTGATGTTCAAGTACGATGTTCTGAGAAGAAGCCCAAAAGAAAGAGTCCTAAACACAGAATTGGAACATTAAATATCCTGACCCTGACTGGCAGAAGCGAGGAGCTGATAGATATGATGGAAAGGAGGAACCTCTGTATTCTTGGCCTGAGTGAGGCAAAGTGGAAGGGAAGAGGAACAAAAAAGCTAAGAAAAGGATACAAACTACATTGGAATGGAAATAAAACAGAAGCCAAAAATGATGTAGGTTTTATATTAAGAGAGGACATTGATGTCATCAGTGAGGTAATATATGTTAATGAAAGAATTATTAAGTTGAACATCTCTCTTAACAAGAGTGTGCTGACAGTAGTCCAGGTGTATGCCCCACAGACTGGCTGTAACGAAGAGGAAAAAGAACAATTCCGAACTGATTTAGAAGAAGCTATAGAAAGAGAGGAAAATATCATAATAATGGGAGATCTAAATGCTCAAGTTGGATCAGACAGGCGTGGATATGAAAATGTTCTAGGTCCACATGGTTATGGAGACAGGATCCCAGAAGGAGAAAGTCTTCTAGATCTATGTGTAAGGAATGGCTTGAGAATAAACAACAGTTGGTTTCAGAAGCAGCTAAGTCATAAACTAACAAGATACAGTTGGAATGGAGATACTAAAACTCTGATAGATTATTTTATATCTGCCAATGAAGCAGGAAAGACCATATGTGATGTCCGAGTTATACCAAGTGAAAGCCTGGACAGTGACCACAGAATTCTCCTCGCAACAATAAAGCACATTGAAATTTATAGACCTCAGAAATACAGGAAACCAAAAATTAAGACATGGGAGCTAAAGAAGACAGAGAAACAAGTTGAATACACAAAAAAGTCACCAATAAATTACCATCAGATGCATTACAAGAAGGCAACATCGAGTGGACTAGATTCAAAGAAAGCATTGTCGGAGCTGCATTAGAAGTTTGTGGTAAAACTAATAGCAAAATGAAGGGAAAAGAAACTCCTTGGTGGGACGATCGGGTGAAGATTGCTGTGAAAGTGATAAATGAAACCAGGAAAGCCAGAGACAAAGAAATGCAAAAAGGAAGTCAAAGGAACGAATCTAGAGTAAACGAACTGCAGCAGAAATACAGAGATCAGAAGTTACAAGTAAAGAAAATTGTGGCCGAAGAAAAACAGAAAGCTTGGACTGATTTCACAGATAAACTAGAGCAAGATAGCAAAGCTAATTCTAAACTACTTTACCGAACAATACGAAATATAAGAAGAGACAATGAATACATAACAGCAATAGAGGAACCAGATGGTAACATAGTTAGGGAGGAGACAGAAATAAGGAAGATCATGAAATCCTATTTTGATAATTTATACAACAGTACTGGGAAAGACTCCAATGATGTAACCACGCAGGTCAGTTTAAGCTGCAATGATGAGCCTAACCAAGAGAGTCCGCCAACATGGAAGGAAGTAGAGACGACCCTTAATAGTATGCCCAAAGAAAGATCTACAGGATTTGATGAAGTCAGTGCAGATATGATCAAAGCAACTGGTGCAATAGGAATACAGTGGCTTCATAGAGTATTTAATGCAATATGGAAGGATAGGAAAGTCCCAGATGATTGGAAAAAGGGAATAATAATACCTCTCTTCAAAAAAGGAAGCCGGAAGAAATGTAGCAATTATAAAGGGATCACTTTATTGTCTCATGGTTTGAAAATATTTGAGAAAATACTTGAAAAAAGGCTAAGGAAAATAATAGAACCACAACTACAGGAAGAACAATATGGATTCAGAGAACACCGATCAACTACCGATCTCATATTCGCACTTAGAATACTGTTATAAAAGCATTGGGAGAAGGGCAAAGACTTAACACTAGTGTTTTTGGATCTCGAAAAAGCTTTTGATAGTGTTCCAAGGAAGACTATATGGGAATGTTTAAGAAAGAAGAATGTACCAAAAGGGCTTATCCAGAAAGTTAAAATGCTTTACGAAGACTGTTGCAGTTGCGTACAGATAGGAAACGGTAATTCTGATTGGTTCCAAACCACTAAAGGAGTGCAACAAGGCAGTACCCTTTCACCATTACTTTTTATCACTGTCATGGATGAAGTTATGAAAGAAATTAAGCAGAAGAACAATATGGACATCAATGCATTTGCATTTGCAGATGATGTAGTAATTTGGGGAAATACAGAGAAGGAAGTCCAAGAGAGGCTGAACACCTGGAATGAACATTTGAAAGCACACGGATTAACAATAAATAAATCGAAAACTGTTACTATGTCTGTCAACAGGCAGAAGAAGAAAGGAAAAATAATGCTGGAAGGTACACAACTGGAAAAAGTAGACCAATATAAATATCTTGGGTGCATCATTTCAAGTGATAACAGAATACAGCATGAGATTAACAACCGCATTCAAAAATCAGCTCAGTTTTACCATCAAGTTCGGAACCTCCTCTGGAACGAACAAGTTCCCTTAAGATCAAAGCAGATTTTATTCCAATCATACTTCACCCCCATAATAACATATGGCCTAGAAACCTGCACAACAACCCAACAAGTGGACAGCAAACTACAAGCCGCAGAAATGAAGTTCCTACGAACTATGGTACAGAAGACAAAAAGGGACAGGGTAAGGAATGAAAGAATAAGGGAGCAAGCTGGTGTGTACCCATCCCTGAATGAAAAAGTGACAAGGGCCCGTTTGAAATGGTTTGGCCATGTCAAACGAATGGACGATGGAAGGACAGCAAAACAATGGCTACACACAGTCGTGGCCGGAAAACGACCGGTAGGAAGACCTAGGAAGAGGTGGCTGGACCAAGTGAAAGAGGACATAGGAACAAGAGGAATCAGCTGGGATGTCGTCTTGAGAGAAGAGTGGTACATGGACAGACAGAAGTGGAGAGTGCTCGTAAACCACACCCGGGCAACTGGAGCGGAAAACTGATGATGATGAACTGTCCCTTCCGTAGTCACATTGAATTTGATGCGGTCTCGTCCATGTTGATGTCACTGAAAATGTACATCCATAGTTAAGGGATATGTATCCCGTGCACAATTGTCAACAAAATGTAAGTATTACAATATGAGTTCAAACCTGCCCCTTGCAATTGCTTGAGGGAGTATACAGTACGGGTTTCTAAAATGGAATAGCTCTTCAGGGTGGATTTCTACATTATCCTCATCAACATTACAAGCCCCAAGAAAATACAAATTTCCTCCCCTGTCACTGGTTCCCACTTCCCAGCGTGTGTCCTTACTTTGAAGAGGCACCAAGAACACATTCTCACTTTATCATAAAAAATAACAGAAAAACAGAGAGCGTGCTCTGTCTTGTGAAGACACTCCCTTGATTTTTCTCTGCCCGTCATTCACCTTCTTCTGAGTCTCCATCCTCATTTCTATCTCCTTTCAGCCATCTTCTATCATCTTCTAGCTGCCATCCATCTTCTTCTGGCCACCTTCCAGCTTTTTCCAGCCATCTTCCAGTTTCTTCTGGTCATCTTGCATTTTCTTCTGGTGTACTTCAATCTTTTTCCAATTGTTTCCCATCATCTTCCTGCCTTGTATATTTTCCTGGTCATTTTGCATCTCTACTTGATTGTCTCTCATCTCCTTTATCATTCTTTCCTTGCTATCTTCTGGCTTTCTTCCATCTTCTTATAATCTTCTTCCAACTTCTCAGTCATCATCTTCTGGTCTTCTTACATTGTCTTCTGGTCAAGTCCTTTATCGTGTCGAAGAGCACATTTAACTGAGCCTCCATTTTTGTGTGGCTTCTGGCCTCAATTGGCAAGCAGATTTTACTGCAAGAAGAAAAAGGTGACACACACAAACAATTCTAATTGCTATCTGTCCTTATTGACAGGGTCGTCTTGCTTTCACTTTCACTCTGCATACTAACTACCGAACCAAGCCTGCTGACCCACAAAAACACACGACTGTTCCAGATAAATTTCACCACTAGTGAACTATTCAACAACAGCTATTCAACAGTACTAGCCAGTGACAGTCAACACTGCTCACGTCACAGTATTCTCCATACTCCAATACTTGACACTCCTCGTTCAGACTTTGGTGGAATACTGAGCTCCAACACTGGCTGTCGTTTCGTGACTATAGCTCGGATGACGAGTACCGGAATATTTGCGATGTGGCTCTCCTGTTTCAAAATATGCATGGGTGAACCAGGCACAGGGACTGATACCGGGAGAGCCTGGCCATGTACGCACTAGTTTCTCCCAGGAAATACTGAAAAGGGCTATGGTATTTTCTGAGACCAAAGAAAAGTGATTGTTGAAGTACGAAGACAATTGCAAAATTCAAGTACTGTTTGATAAAAAGGTAAATGGCTTGTCTGCCCCAGCAAAAAGAATTACCTTCAGTTATGGACAAGAAATACCTGAAGAGGAATGGATGACAGGATTCCTAAACATGATCCTGTCCTGTCCGTAAGAATCGTAAGGTCTACAAGTTAAATCGGGGCAACTATATTTAACAAGGGACTGCTAAAAAAAGAACGGGGATGTTTGCATTCCAAACACGATCGCTCCTAAACGATTGGGGTGCAACCTTTGCCAAACTTGGCATATTTGTTATGATTATTGCAGCAATCAAAGCAACTGGGATCAATTATCCTCCAATGTTTGTGTTTTCTCGAGTTCCTGTTAAACCTAGAATGCTGTATAGTACAATGCCTGGGATGATTAGTGCTGCTACTCACTTAGGGTGGTAAAACAAGGTAACCTTCCTACGGTTTTTGAGGAATTTTATAAAGGAGACCATGCTCTGTTGTTGAAGGACTGCCTCTTTTATCTCTGAAATCTTTCTATAATCAGTTCTGTACATTCAAAGCTTGTCAGTCATACAGGACAAACCTTTGACATCAGTGGAGTGGGTGAGATTTTTCTTAAACACTGAATCGTAGGAACATAGTTGATGTTATTTGATTTTGAAATTAATTTCAAAGAACATATATATTTACAGCTATTTCCCTTTTGTACTCCTTGTGTTTCAAGGTACAGGATCATGTTTTACCACAGAACACTGTACACCTCGCTACAAATTACTCTTTAAAATTTGATTTCTCAAACAGAAAATAAAAACAGGAAGCATTTATAGAATTAGGAAAAACTACCACCCAAAATTTTAAAAAAAATGAAAAGAAAATGTAAGAGATATTTCAAGGTACAATTATCTGGACTAAGATAAACAGAAGCAGTTTCTTCAGTTGCTGTGGTACTTACTCTGTATATGTTGTAATTTGTGCTGCAACAAAAATAAAACTTTAATTAAACAGTAATTCTACAATTCAATAAACTGATATCTTAACATGACCACTATAATGAGAAAGATCTTACTGAATTAGAGTCCTGTGCTTGACAGGTATTTACAGAATATATTGTTAATTCATTTGAAATGACCCGAGAGTGTGATAAAAAATGACTTTTTATGTATGGGAAAATGGAAGACCTCACATTTATAATCAATATATCAGAGATGAGGTCTGAGAAAGCAAATACACTGCTAACCATTAAAATTGCAAAGGAGTGAACCAACAAATCCAATTTTTTGGACATAACACAGGTGACATGATTACTCTGCAACTCAGGACAGGGGAAAATCAGTCTATATGACCTCTACATAGGCAGGAATAATCTCTACTAGATGATGCGCTATTGGGAGGGGAGACTTTGCAAGTCTGTGTGGAGTATCTCCACCCGTGCTTCTACTGATGTGTGCCCAAAGTTGATTGGTTGTGGCTGCTGGTGCTCCTTAGCAGGTCAGCCATTGACCACATGTATTCAATTCATGAGAGGTACAAGGAAGCTATGTGTCGATCAGGAACAGTAAATTGATGTGTGCATTATACTCTTGGTACTGGGCCACAGCAACTTCTAACAACTCTACAAAGTAACAGTTGCTGGTCTGTGTAGAAGCCCATACCATAATCCCAAGTGCTGGGCCGGTATGATGGTGCATAACGCAGGCCTTGGCCACAAATGTGCCACAGTGCCAGTAAATTCAGACGCTACCATCGTGATGCTGAGGCATAGGTGATATTTGTCAGAAGAGGGGATGGGAGGCAAATCGCCCCTCCAGGCTGGACGTTCTTCACATAATTCCATCTGCACGCATGTGGTGAGAAGTCAAGAGGAAGTTGCAATAAAGAATAACCCGGATAAGACGCCCTGCTACTACAGATGGTGGTGGACCACTAGTTAAGGCACATTTGGACGTGCCACATGCTTGAAATCCTGAGCGATGGTGCGTGATACTCACCACGCACACGTGATGTCTGACCTCATGCTCATTGGTACCATGTAATGGGGCTGTTGACTTCATGTAAGTCACCCAGTCCATCAATTCTTGACCCACTGATCCCTTGTTCTCTTCAATGTGACTGCCTTGCCTTTCGTCCAATCCAAGAACATATTTTGCTGTAAAATATTGTACAAGCCTGAAAAGACAGGATTCTCCCATTGAAAAAGGCAAAAATCTGTTCTTATGATCATATTTTTTGCTGCAACACGTTAATTCCTTCCGTGCACAAAAGCAGCAGGGAAACACATTGCGATTCAATGGCTCCCTAACCTTCACTTATATGATAGTTATTAGTGTCACCATTGGCACACATGCTATGTCACTGGATTCCAAAAGACTCACCAACAGGATATTCACAGTAACAGGAAGAGGCAAGGCTTCTAAGAACAAATGGGCCACATCAGTTAAGTCGGATATGGAACAACTGGACATTCCACTGGGACAAACTCATGACTGACTACTGTTCCGTCAAGCCATCCGACACGGAGTTTTCCCAACGTCCCTTACAAGTAAGAAGACTACAGGAACTAAGTGGACAGAGGAAGAAAAGGTGGCTCATAGTCAGCAAATGAAGGAGTATTGGAAGAAGAAGAAGAAGAAGAAGAAGTAGAAGAAAGCAACAACTTCACCGAAGAGTAGATACGAGCCCCGTGGTCCTCAGTAGACCTAAACAACAAAGAAGAAAAAGAAGAAGAAGAAGGAGAATATGTTGAAGAATGTTATACTAGAACTACATGCAAAGAGAATGGAATCTCAACAACTTGAAGATTATCTCGTGAATTATTGTCAAATGTTGAGACGTCCCATGATACTAAACCGATCGGCATTTGAAATGAAAATGGATGGCGTTTGGATGTAAGACGAGAAAGCCACGAAGGCCCTTGGAGGAGTACAAGTCTCAACGCTAAGTGAGATAGCGTTGTAGCTGACTTTGCCCCCAGGAATTAACATGATACTCCTTTTGTTGCAGGACGAATGATTCTCGCAGCCATTTGCCGCTCCAGAAGTGGAAATCTTGTCACTTAAATTTTTCAAACTCTCTGCCTGAGATCTGATTTGATTTGTCTAATTCACTTTAAAGACAGCAGCATAGTACGACACGAAAGTCACACCCATACCTTTTGTTGTTGTATGTACTTTGATGTTATAATCATTCCTACAACATTGTCTTTCTCTTATATACGTATGTTTTATTTGTTATCATATGACCTGCTTAATTTTGATGTTGGCTGATGATGCCCACTAAGTGGCTGAAACTAGTCCCAAGACTAATGTAGTACTATTTACCTAATACATTGTATTGAAAAGGTGGAACCTCTTGTCAAATTATTTCTTATAATTGCACTTCAATATGAAACAGAATGAAATATACAGCTTATAATTATGCTGCAAACCAGGCAAAGAAAATGGCCTTTCTGTTTTTATGCTTAAAAGTTACAATAGCCAAATTAGGCAAATATATTTATTTCCTAAAACATTGTATACCTATGATTTAGCATCTAATTTACTAATAATTAATACTAAGAAACACAGATCCCCTTTTTAAAACTATGGTTACAAGACAAAATTAGATTCTTGTATAAGAAGAAATCTTTTCTTGATAATAGATTATATGAAACCCACCTTGAGATAACTAACCTTCTTCCTAATGCTCATTGTAATATTTTTCAGTCTTATGTCCATTATAGACCACAATCCACAATTGAAAAAACATCACATTCTAGGGAAAAGTTAACATTCTTAAAAGACTCCAAATCCATTACCAGTTCCAGCCAACAAAGCACACGCCCCCTTTGACAGGCTCACTCATTTTCAGTCCCATGTAATAAAACTCTCTAAAGTGTCATTGAACGATACTGAGACATCCATATTGAGCAACGGTCAAAAACAAAATTGGCCCTTTTCCAAATTTTTCAATGACGTCATCACCACTATGGTGGAATCCGAGTTAACCATCAGTAAAATGCCAGCAGGTAAACAAGACCAAATGAGGTTTGAAGCTAAAAAGGAACTGAATAACACCTTCAATTCTATATATGTAGCAGAACCCCTTCCATCCCAATAATCAATGCCAATAGTAATAATACACCGAGTGGCCAAAAGTGATGGGAAGACACTGAATGTGACGTTAATAACGAATTGTTCCTGCGCAAGCCGTCAAAACAGCACAATACGGTGAGACATCAACTCTACAATATATTGAAATCATTATGGAGGGATTTGTACCCACGCATTTTGCACTGCTAACCACAATTGGTCTTATGTAGTTGGTGCGGGGTTCGTAGAAAGTACAACAGCATCAACAGTATCCCATAAATGCTCGACTGGATTGAGATCGGGGGATCTGGAGGGCCAATCCATGGTCGTAACTTCATGGAGTTCTCCTCCAACCACCTGCATGCCACTACAGAGTGGTTGGAACATGGCATCTCCATCATAGTACTCAAGGGCCAGAAAGGGATGCAGATGGTCTGGAAGAATGTTCACATAACACGCACCTGTCAGTGCTCTCTACAGGCGGACAATGGGGCCTAATTGTGACCATGAGAATGCTACACAGACCAGAACTTATCCATCTCCCTCCTGGACACAACCTTGTTGAAACGCAGGATCCATAGCTTCATGGGGCACAGGCCACACTCTCTCACACCCGTCAGCTCGATACAACTGGAACCGGGATTCATCGGACCATACCACACGCCGCCACTGTTCCATGGTCCATTGCCAATGTTCACGGACCCATACACTTTGTTGAGCTCTGTGTCGAGGTGTCAGGAAATGGACATGAGTTGGTCATCTGCTGGTAAAGCCTATGCGGTGCAGTTGCCTTCTTACAGGCTTGGGAGAAATGGGTTCCTGACTCCCAACATTCAACTGGGCGGTGATCTAACTCACCCAGTATCGTTCTGTGGAGCCTACGTGATGTCCGATCTTTAAGGACCTGTGGTCTTCCCATGCGGCAGTATATGCGGGTGTTAACATTATCTCTCCGATATTGAAGGTCGACCCTCAACACTGTTGACCTTGGAAACCCAAATTCGTATTTAATCTTCGAAGTGCTATGATCCATGCGCTGTGCACCGATGATTATCCCCCGATCAAAGTCGGTTAACTCGTGACATGTTGCCATCTTCACTACACTGGTGTCTGTGACAGACTGCTTAGCTAGCCGCAACATTCAGGGATCATACACGGCACATTTTCTAATGGGACACTCATTCCCGTGACTTTTCGCTACTCAGTGTATATGCCAAGTTAAACACACAACACAAAAACAAAATAATATGGAAGAAACTTTCTTTCGTCAACTAGGGAGTAGAACAACAAGTCAGTGAAAATATGTGGATTCCATTTAGACATACAACTGAGCTGGAATGTTCATACCAAACAACTATGTATGAAACAGTCCCTAGTGATATTTTTGCAGCGAAAACTGAAGAAATGAATTAGCAAACCTCAAATAATAATTGCTTACTATGCTTTCTTTCATTACACTACAGTATGGAACAATAATGTGGGGGAATTACACGGGGACACAGGATGTTTTATATGGCAAAATAAAGTAATCAGGTGCATACAGGGAATTTCAGACAAGGAATCATGTAGGGCCATTTTCCAAGAACTGGGAATAATGACTCTTCCCTTATAATATACTATTATTATTATTATTATTATTATTATTATTATTATTATTATTATTATTATTATTATTATTATTATTATTATTATTGAATTTACAATGAAAATAGAAGGGAACCCAAATTTTTAAAAGTGTATTAGGGCTATAGTTTAATAATTACATACAATTTGTAACAGATCAAACATTATGAGGGAAGCTTAATAAAGATGCTGTGGATGAATGTTAAATAATTATTATAACAACATTGTTTATTAAATATATGAAATAGGGGTTTGTTCAATTCAGTGTCACAAAAGTTCAGGTGACATACTAGGGTATATCTTAGTCCTTTGAAAGCAGGACAATCAAAAAGTAAATGCTGCACTGTTTGAGAGGATCCACAAAAGCATAAGTAACCATCTGAGACATTGATGTTAAATCACTTGAACTGTGATTTAAATTTGCCATGGCAAGATAGGAATTGCGTAAGTACAAAATTAGGCACAAAAACTTTGCACTGGAATCGATGCTGGATCTCAGGGAAGAACAGTTCTCTTGTTACGGATCCTTTAGTGCTTGTGGTCCAGATGTTATTCCACTGAAGAGATGTGTGATTTCTAAGCTTCCTTTTCAGATAACATATCGGAGCTTTATCATATGATACTTCCATCACAGATTTTGCGGCTTCTTTTGCTAACAGATCTGCTTTCTCATTTCCAATCGTCCTCGTGTGTCCTTGAACCCAGCGTAAACACACGTGGGGACCATTCTGGATTATGGATCTTATATTAGCAGATATTGGGTTTAAATTATGCATGTCATTTATTGCGTTTAGTGCTGCTTGTGAGTCACTGTATACCTTTCCATTTTTGCCATTATCTATGCACCAGTGCAGTGCTGACTTTATGGCCCAAGTTCAGCTTGAAAAACTGAACAGTCTGAAGAAAGCTTATGTTGTTCTGAAAAATATTTCCTGCTCTTTTTCATATACCACGAGAGCACATCCAACTTGGTCACATTCATCATTGTCCGGTATGCGTGAGCCGTCTGTATATATTATAGTCATGAGAATTTGAGCAACTATCGCTGACAAGTTTCTTAAAGATACTAGGATGTCCAGATTGAAAATAATTGCTCTGTACCTCCACGATGGTCTTGATAATGGGCACTGATGGGATTCTATTTATCTTGAGTAAAGCAAGCTGAGCTCTACAAATTGCAGTCAAAAGTAATGGTTCAATTCCTGCAATAATAATTGCAGCATCAATGGACGTTGTGGGGTAGACACAGGAAATTCGAAGAGCAAATCCTCTCTGAAGTTGTATTAAATTGTTTTGAGCCCATTTTCTTACCAGTAAAGAGCGGAATGAAGAGGCACAGTATAAAATCAATGGTATAAAACCTGTGTTGTACTCGGAGTACGTCTGAACTGCGGCCCCATGAAGGCCTGCAGACAACAGTTATACCTTGTATGAATTTGCTGGCTTTGTTTTTCAGCCTATGAAAATGAGCACTAAAAGTGAGGTGTTTATCTAGAATAACCCCTAAATACAGGAGATGATTTTCCAAGGTTATTCTGTGACCATTAATCATTAATTTTCTATTTTTCACTTTCTTTCTAGTAATTACTATAGCTTTGGTCTTTGTTGGATTAAACTGAAGTTTGTTTTTCTCCCCCCAATTGTGGAAAATATCAATGGTTGCGTTTCCACATCCATTGAGTTCCCGTACATTGTCAGCTTCGATTAGAAGAAGGGCATCATCTGCGTAGGCAATGACATCGCACCCTATCAAGAGAGGCTGCCGCAGGAGAACATCATACAAAATGTTCAGAATCCAGGGCTTCAACTGGATCCCTGTGGATACCGCTCGACTATATGTTTGGTACTGGCTGCAGTTCCAATTTTAAGTGTCAATTTTTTATTTTGAAGGTACGCTTGTATTATCTTATATACATTTCTGGGCCATTGTTTTATCTTTAACTGGGATAAAATTTTTGGCCACCAGGCATTATTGAAAGTGCCTGTTATATCCAGAGAGATAAAAATAGCTACCTTTTTCAATGAAAAGGTTTGTTGGATCCATCTAACTACATCAGTTGACCTCTGAGGCGTGAATCCATATTGCTTTTGGCTTAGGAGGTTATGACTATGCAGATGGTACATCACTCGATCAATGAGTAACTTCTCCAAAGTCTTTCCAAGTACTGGTAATAGGCAGATAGGTCTGAAGGATTTAACAGTGGGTATGGTGGAGAAATCTTTGGGTATTATTTTAACCATTGCAGGTTTCCAGGAGGAATGAAATACATTTAAAAATAAACATTTGTTGAAAAGGAAAGTGAACGGAGATAGGAAACGGGAGTGAATGTTTTTAATTATATTAGCTGATATACCATCCCAACCTGGAATTTTTTTGTCATTGTGTACGAGGATAATGCCCTCGACTTCTTGCTTTGAGAATGGTTCATCATCAGCAGTGTCAGGAGCAACATCTGAAAAAAACCCTGATATTACTGTATTTGTAAATCCGCGTCTTCCGCATCCTCCGGGAAGCAAGCATTGATTAAGGCAGTGGCAGTATCAGAAAATGAAGTTGTCAAGCCGTTTTCAGACTCAATGGAAGAAAGGTTATTGTTTAAGTTTATAGGCTTCTGTGATAACCTGTACACAAGCCCCCACGGATTACTCTTGGTTGGAATTGAACAAAATTCCTAACAGCTATTTAATTTACAGTTTATTATTAAAATTTTTGTACTCTTCCTATGTTTTCAAATATATTTCTTCATATCTCCACCGCAGAAGTGGGCATTTACAGCGCTTATATCATCTCTGTCAGGCTAGTACACGTTTCCGCATAATTGTAAGTTCTTCATTCCACCAGTTCTTAACAGGTTTCTGAGATAGTTTAGGTAAACTGCCTTCCAAAATTTTAATTATAATGTTGTTTAACTTATCAACAGCCTGGGTCTAATTCACTCACTGTATTACAGGATTGTATTTCTTATTGTATATTTCGGAAGTTTCTTTTAGCTTCAAATTGAAAATGACTCCACTTGACATTTCCCATCTTATATATATTCTCGTTAAGTAATTGGAACCATTAATTGTGGGTATTTCTGCCGTTGGTTTTCATGTTATCATTATCAATGCATGATCAGAGAGTGTTGATAAGTCACTTACTTTCCAGTCAAATATGAATGGAAGAAGCGAAGAACTACATACACTTACATCTAGATAACACTTGGAGTTACTCCGAGAATATGTAGATATTGCTTCTCTGTTAAGAACAGACAGTTTATTAGCTCTACAGAAGTCGTAGAAGAGTCTCCCTCGGGCATCTCAACAGGGCTGCCCCAGGAACCATGCTTCGCGTTTGTCACCTATGATAAGCAGTGATTTTCCATGCAGATCATCGAATATTTCTTGAATAGTATTTAAGTCTATAGTCATGTCACGCTTGGAATCCAAGTAAACACTGCAAATGTTGATTATAAGTCGTGCTAATAACAGTTTTGTCAGCAGAGCTGTACTGAGTTAGCGACATAACATTCTTTGACTTTATGACTACAGCCGCACTAAGTTTTTTTAGATGCGTGATATTTCTTGAACCATACGTGTAAAAGCCTTGATTGAAGTCTATTACTTTATTATTCCTTACATTTGGTTCCTGTAGACAGATAATAGCTCTCTCATTATGATAATAATTTAGAAGCATCTCCTGTGTAGGCACGATTGATTTGTGTGAATTTTGTTGGTACGGTATATTACCAGCTCAGCCATAATTCATCTTGGATTTAATAATATTAAATATTTTCCTGCAAATTTGACAATCTGGTGATGTAGCAGGATGCTGTGTGTTCAACTTTTCTTGCTGTTTTCTTGAAGCTTGTTTTTGATTTTGAGACTTGCAGTTGATGCATTCAGTCTTGAATTTAGGACAGTCACTGACATGATAATCTGAGCATTGGAGAGAGACTTCCTCCTTTTCACAGTCAGTGGAAAAATACCAAACCCAGACATTCGTAACAGCAAGTAATGGAGATGTATTCATTGACACTGCATCTGGTGTATCCAATATAAAGTTTCTCAGAGTTCTCCAAGACCTGAAAGATGGCCATCTGTCGACTTCCACATGAAACACATCTTCATCACTTAAAGGTCGTCTGACTTCACTAGTTTAACAGCTGGATTTTGTTCTATGATAGAGTCTATTAGCTCGTTATCAGCAAAACTAGCCTCAATTCCATGTATAATAATCCTAGGATTTTTCTTGAGTGAAATTGAGGCTTTTAGGTCAGAGCAATTTGTACCGACGGAATCCACGACAGTTTCGCATTCCTCTACATTTCGGAATTCTAAAAGGACTCCATTGTTACGGATTTTCTTCACTCTGTTAACTCCTGTTCTTGCCATGTTTTTTGGCTGTGGATTGCAACAACTTTAAAGTCTCCTCAGAATCCTTAACTGAGTTTTCATCTTTGGGGGATATATTATCGCATGCATAATTGCAGTTGATGCAGTAGGTTTTTTAGATTTAGGAATCAACTTGTAAATATTTAAATTTATAATTCCACCTTTACAATACTATAAGTGTATTTATTGAAAAGACTACATTAGACTATATTCGTGATGCATGTTTCGTTCTCTTATGGGACATCTTCAGTCACACATACAAACATTGAAAACAAGGTGAGGACACGTTAAAATTGGTTGATGAAAAGTCTTTAAATCTTGTGACGCGGCACGGCATGTTGGCGTCTTGTCAATCTTGAATCTTAAAATGGTGCAGCATGAACATGATATGAACCATGAAGTCCAGTTAAAACACAGATAAAAATGTTGTTATATGCCTAGAATTACCCACATTTAAAACA
This sequence comes from Anabrus simplex, assembly GCF_040414725.1. Classification (NCBI taxonomy): domain Eukaryota; kingdom Metazoa; phylum Arthropoda; class Insecta; order Orthoptera; family Tettigoniidae; genus Anabrus; species Anabrus simplex. The sequence goes on from NC_090265.1 coordinate 699,439,773, forward strand.
ACACGAGTGGCTATGCAAATAAAATTGTAACATACTGTACAAAAATAGTATGATGATAATGCCACATTAAAATAGCTTCCTTGATTAGATGAAGAAGGTGGGGTTATATTGATGACGCAAATTGAACTTGATTTTGTGTTGACAACATGGGCCGAATAAAGAAAAATGTATGAATGAACTAATGAAAAAATTCAATTGAAATGTAAAGTGAGTGCCCGTCTGGTCACTCACCTCCTTGCTCGTCCTGCGTTGACCACTCAACCTCAAGTGTTAAAGCTGAGGGACGTTGAGGACTGACTAGGATGGGATGTTGAGGAGAGTTTGATGTAAGGGGAGAGGTGTAAGGTGAATCATTACTTACGCGCCTTCGTGTAAAGAATTTAATGATTATCTCCTTGAAAATTATATTGATTTCCTCCGATATTGCATTCAGATTATAAATCGGGTTGCATTTTTTTTTTCAAAAATTGATGCCTGCCAGGCAGATGATAAAGATGTTGATTCCCATAGGGAATCAGAAATATTTGTTCCGAATGAGTAAATGTATAATACCAATATAGTTGGTCCGTTATTGGACATTATACATTTTCCAGCTAACTCATTGCTGGTTTTCAGCATTTCGCCCCAGTGTGCTAAGTTGGGTTCATCAGTTGGTAAATTGCATACTCACCAAGACGCATGACTAGTGCATACCATGGAGGCTGTATTCTGTATTCCAAAGCTTTCATTCCCCACCCTGAAGGGGTGGGGCGGGCCACCTAGAGGGCCAAAAATGAAGAGAGAGATGTGTGTATGCGATGGGAGAAGATTAGGATGGAACGCCAGGCGGAAGATGCATGAAGAGCAGGTGGAGAGTAGCGATGATATTATTAAGAGATGTGGTGAGAAGCCGCATTATATCTAATGTTGGAAGGGGTAGGAGGAAGTGAGTACATTGGGGAGGGGATGGACAAATTGGTTGAGGGGGTGGAACAGGGGAAGGGCCAGGCCGGGGAGACGATGTGTGTTGTTGTGGAGTTGCCGAACTGTTGAGGGTGGGGAGCGAGAAATCTTCACTCGGTATCGATGTCCATGGATTCGGGCGCCGGTGCTGATGAGGTGGTGGACGTCATCTGGAGTGGCCGCACCATATATGTGGGGCCTTTGACGTTGTGAATCCGGAATGCGCGTCGAGCTGGAAAGCCTTCTGCTTGGAGTGCCTGTATGATGTCCCGTTCAGAGATGTCCGGTGCTATACCACGGGGAACACAACTTGACATGGCGAAGATGGTGTGGCGGCTGCGGCTGTGACATTGTCCTATGTAGGTGGAAGCGACGGAGCGGTCGAAGTCAGTGAGGCAGTAGGGAGTTGTGGGGGTGCAGTAGTCGAGGAAATTGGGAGGGAAGATGACATTACGCATTACGGGCGAAGGGTGACAGGTCGTGACAGTAGTAACTGGAGGTTGGGAAAGGGTGTAGGAGGACGGTATAGTGGTCGTGATAGTTGTTGTTATAGAGAAGGAAGGCAATGATTGCGGATGCGATGTCCGGGGTTTGCAGATATCTGAGCTATGATGTACGAAGTAGTTGGCACCATTACGTAAGTTCCATGGTTGATAGTCGCGCCGGAGCACAGTGCGTAATTTCAGGAATCTAGCCGGCCAAAAATCGTATTTCAGAAAATAATGGACCGATTTACATAAAACTTTGTATGTAACTGCTATTATTGGAGATAATTAAGTGTGTGGCCAATCAAGTACAAAGAACAAATTACTACGCCAGGAATAGAATTAATAATCTTTGTAATTTTAATCACTTTTCGTTATAGATTTAAGAAATGAAATAGATGTTAATAGTGGGGCATGCTGTTTAAAATATTTAAAAACATATACAGAAATACATGTACTTGCCAAACACTTTAGTCATTAGATGCAGTTGCATCAGATTCGCTATCATCACTGTCATTATCTCCTTCGGCAGAACCAGATACAGGAGGCTCAGAAGTTGAGCACTTCTCGTGAAAGCGGAATCAACTTCCTCCTCCTTGATTTTCCTTAGCTGGTAATATAAGGGTCCGATGATATAATCAGCCTGTGGAAAAGGTCAGTATTTGTGTCTTTCTGGAAGGTCTCCTATTATCTTTATTCCTGGTCTCCTGGGCTTCCTCGGATCTGTTGTAGTCATCTGCAGTATTTATTGCGTCTGTTTTGTAGCTTTTATTGTCTGGATAAATTTATTAAATTAAATACATCCCCTACCCCTCGAGCCCATAAAATTATTTGTCTATTTTCTCTCGCAATTTTCCTTATATTTCAGTAATGAGGTTTCTTATGTGCCGTAGTTTACCTCTGATTATGTACAAATCAAAAGTGGCCCCTGTAAACCCCACGTCCCCTTTAGTTCATAAAATTATTTGTAGCTTAGTTTCTTTAGCCTTTTGTCTTGAACTTACATACTGAATTCCACAAATTTATGTGCCGCCGTTTTCCCGTGATGGCGTTGAGCGGAGCCGTTCGATATGACAACCCTGTTGTCATGAGAGCAATACTGTTTTCTTAACATGGAATGAGCTATAGCCTAGTACTGTCAGACTCATCCTGACATTGTTGTGATGCACGTCCTTCTGCAAGGCTCATTCTCTGCTCGAACCAACTTTTATTGTACTTCAGCAATTTGTCCCTTTTTCTGCTATATTTTGTCTAGCGTGATCGAATTTTAGCACACAAAATACTGACAGATCTCCTTATTGACTTGGATATATCCTCGGAACAATCCTCGAAGTCTAAATGTTCAATTACAACATTCACGATATCATCGTTCCGCTTATATTCCCTGCTGTTTGTTCCTCAACAGCTCGAAAACCGACCTCCGGGTTACAGAGTACATGGCTTCTGATAAAAATTAATTACTCTCATGGTCGCGCCTGGTCGCAGCAAAAAGTCATAGTTTTCTATTCATTAAAGTATAGATAACTCATCCAAAATACTTTCATTGCGGAAATCAAAGGCAATCCATTTTGAAAGTCAGCTCAAATTTGTGTAATTAGATAGCGCTTGGACACCGTGTACCTGAATTTTAAGTGCATATTCCCGGACAACAATATAGTAATTTTCAGACAATGTTCCATATTATATAACATACCTTCGTCTAATATAATCACACTGCAAGCGAAATAAATATTTAGTTCTGACGTCTTTACTGAACCCTCACATAATAATAACTGCGCGCTCGCCTCGCCAGAATATGATGCCCTAAGGGGGAGAGCCACTTTAGGCCTTCGCTGAGATTAGATAATCAGACAGCGCGACGTTTCAATACTTAATTACTGTACCCAAGAGTCTTATAAACATGACTCACAGAAAATGCGCACCAAAGGCAAGGGTGGAAAATATTATTTTTGGCCGGCTGGATGCTAGAAATTAGCCACTGTGCGGAGGCTTGCAGTCGGTGCAGGTCATCCTCGTTGCCTAGATATACTAGAATCTGCGATGATGGTGTGGAAGTTGCACCATCCTCCAGTCTGTAGATGTTGTCAACTGGAACGCCGGATGTGCAGAGGTCGATGAAAATGTCGTCTTCACAAAGATCCAGATCAACATCGGGGATGAGACAGGTACGGTATTCATCATTGGTAGGGAGGCCGACTTCCTACTCGGTGTCAAGCCGATATGCTTTATTACGTCGGCTAGGTAGCTAGGTAAAGATGAGGGCCAACCGGCCGAGCAAAAATATTTGAAGCTGCTGTGGAGTTTCGTAGTCCTTAATGGAGAGATGATCGCCGTGGAGGCCACTGAGTAAGCTACTTTGAGCCATAGGCAGTGCGAATGCACTATGAGAGACTTTGTCTCTTTTTCAAAAATTGATGCCTGCCAGGCCATCAGATGGCACTACCGCTGGTTCAAAGTAACCTACACAGTGGCCTGCATGGTATGCACTAGCCATGCGATGCGTTTTGATGGGTGTGCTATTTACCAACTGATGAGCCTAACTTAGCACACTGGGGTCAAACGCTGGCAACCAGTAATTAGCTGGAAAATGTTTAATGTCGGTGCCGCTTCCGTACCCGGTGTGCAGACTTAGGGATGATAAAAATCATATAAGAATGACGTGCAACGATACCTTAAGTAGCAGAAAGGAGAGATCCTTCCTTCATGCTTGCCAGAAACCCACCATCCCGCCCCAAAAAAGTATTCTTACTTATATAGAAGAATTAAAACTGAAACAGTGTAAATGAGATGATAACCACCATGTGCTGTGTTCCTGTTGGCCGGCTAATATTCGCGAAGAGTTCCTATTCGCCGGACAAGCTTTCTAATATCTCCGACAGAGCTCGCATCGTGTGCAAGTACAGGGCTGCCATATTCGCTAAAAGTAAGAGAACCATGAATTCCTAACTCGCTGTAACCTATCTTTGCAAATCCAGGCCAAGCTCTGTCATGAGAACAGTGGCCCCCTTCGGGGGCCACTCTCCCTTCCAGAGGCTCTTAACTATGGCCGCGGCGCATACTGCCGACACGGCAAGAAGATAATATAATTTAGCAGCTCTAACCTATCTTTGCAAATCCAGGCCAAGCTCTGGTCTTGTCACTGAGAATGCGTAAGTTGGCAGGCCTCCCAAGTGTTACGTGACGTCGCCCGTGCCACGTCATGTTGGATGTCTATCCTCACTTTCGCACACCGGGTACGGAAGCTTAACCATAATGTCCAATAACAGACTAACTATATTGTATTAAATCTAGATATCTTCTATATAGTGCTATTTTCGAAACTGATGATGCGTCTTATAGGAAATTTCCATCTATTGGTTGCTACGAGTGCGGATGTGCCAACCCTTCGCCCCGAGATTTTGGAACCACGAAAACGGTTAAAGCGAGATCAATGTCGATCAAATAAGTGACAAAGCGGACAAGGAAGAATGTCAGTGCAGTGAGCATTATAGTGTTAACAATAGTGAAGGTAATTTGTTAGCGTTCGAGCAGTAAATTCACCACTCTTCTTGAAATGCAATGGTGAGGTTAAGTGAACCAATCTACAACACTCCACAAACCACGCACTTAAACAATAAACCCACCTAAACATGTTACCACAGACGTTACATACCGAACAACTCGCGCTAACGCACAAATTGATTGACACAGGGGTGAAAATGTGCATGTGCCATAAGTGCGAACAGACATTCACCGATATTGCATGCGCTGGTTCAGTTTGGGAAGGAGAACCACAGCCGCAATATAAGCGAGCTGACGGTGGTGGTGGTGATTTTTTGTTTTAAGAGGAATTACAACGAGGTAATCATCCTCTCTGAACAAATTAGTGGAAAAGAAATTTAAAATTGAAAACAAAATTATTTATTCAACAAAGGAATTTGGAAACACAGTACAAAATAAATCAATAAATTATAGAATTAGGCCGGAAAACTACTAACGAATCGAAAGGGAACATTCGTTCCCTGAGTAACCGTACACTAAAGCGAGCAGACGTTCTTAGACGTTCACACTGGAGATAAAATATGCATTAATAAGTGCCGAAAGACTTTCACTGAAATCACATATGCCGCCACTAATCTCTTGTCCCAAAGGCAAAAGGCATTCTCAAGCAAAAGGAAATGCCGCTACAGTGAACTATCAATACCGCCGGCGACGAATAAACAGGAGAGGGAAGTCACTAGGGCCTAAGTGCAGCAAAGATATTGGGCAGGGGTCCCAGGCCGTAAAGTGCGATGGCCCATGTGATCGACGGCTACACAGAGAAAGCGCGGGAGTGAATATGAGGGAGTACAACACACTCAATTCCAAGAAATGTTCACTGTTATGGTTATGCCCCGACTGCAGAAACGATTACCATTAGATAAAGAAGGATGTGCCAGGAGAGGACGATAAAATTAGGGATTTGAAAGAATTCATGGAAAGGAAAGATGCAGAGAACAAGCAAGCCTACAGAGAGACACGTACTGCGCTAACCATGATAAAGAACATGATTAAAACGCTGCAAGATGAAATCATGAAAAATAGCTCGAAGGATATACCCCAATGAGAAAATCATATAGGCGGCAGTGGGAACAGAACGGATACCGAGACAGAAATCCCGGTAGGCTATGCAACTGTAGTAGATCTGTGAGGTCCCGGACTGTGGCAACAACGACAACAACCACCACATCATAGCGAGCGCTCCCCTGCCATAAGACGACCAGAAGACGGAGGGGCAGGAGATCAAGACCAAAATCATTTCACACCCCGTGCACCAAGAAGGATACAGAGGATACATCAACGGTGCCCGCCGGAAAACTACATGCCACAAACAAGACTGCATGGCTGTATATAGGACGCGTGAATCCGGATGTAACCGCAAGCGAGGTCGTAGACTACTTAAATGACGAGGGAATCGAAACCGGCATAAAATGAGAGGAACTCATCACCAGAGGCGAGAATAAAGTCTTTAAATTTGGGATTCCCTTCGAGAGGAAAGAGGATGCTTACGACCCAAACTTTTGGCCAGAGGATGTGATTTACCGGCCTTTTTGTTTTTGACCATGAAATCCCGTGAGATGCAAACAATCAGGAAGTGAAGTTACTTCTATCGAATATTGAAGGCGTGATAAATGCCACGAACTCAACCCCAGAAAACATTTTTCACCCCTATGATGTCGTAATACTGGTTGAAACCTTCCTCACTTCAGATTGGATTGCGAGAAATCACTACACAGTGAACAATCTGGCAGAGCATGGTATGGTGGGGAGGCCGAAAGGAGAAATCATCTGCCTTTTAAAGGCTTACTTCACACCGTTCCAAGTCATGTATAAAAACAACAATATTCTAGTAGTGAAGACTAAATTGTGCGTGTTAATATGTGTGTATTTTCAGCCAGGTTTCACATCTTATCAGATCACTGATGAAATAGGCACCGCTCTGAGTATAATGGAACGGGAGAATAACATCATCCTAGCAGGAGACTTAAATTGCCGAACTGATATTCCATCACAGAAGACCAAAATCATTTCACACCCCGTGCACCAAGAAGGATACAGAAGGAATAGGCTACTTAGAAGAGGAAGGGACATCACTGGTAAACAACAAAGATCGGAAGACGTATGTCTGTCATAACGGCACTAGCACCATAGATCTCATCTTTCCAAATCAAGGAAAAACAAAGCCAATAAAACAAGACATAATCCCGACCTCCTACCGGAAACACCAACTAGTAGAAACGACTTTCCTACTCAGTCCTGGCAACAAACAGGAAAAGCCAAAAACATTGAAATTCTCAAGGAAGACTACACCAGTTCATATGTGAGGCCGACTACCAGGCAATCTCGAAAAAGGTCTGGAAAGGAGAACTTGACGAAGCAGCAAATAAGCTCGAACATCTTTTACAAGGCGAAGTCATACCAGAGGCCGCCATAACGAGAAAATCGAAACCATGGTTTGACGAAGCCTGTTACAGACTCCGTAGGACCACATTGGATGCCGTACACACAGCTCTCAAAGATCCAACTGGCGATCATCTAAGGGAATATTCTAATCATAGGAAGATATACAAGACCCTCATGAAAGAAACAAAGGAACGCTATCAGGAGCAAAAGGAGAGAAGTCTGATAGCGGCAGCGGATCAGTGCCCATACAAAGCATTGAACCCAAGGCAACCAAGATACTGCAGAAGCATCCCTATGGAGATATGGGTGACTCACGTCAGCAATGTACTGCAATACAAGGATACTCGACCAACGGATACCCCCGAAATCGAGGGGGACTCTGACTTTGACATGGAGATATTCACAATTGAGGAAGTAGAGGCCGCTATTCTCTGCTCAAAAAGTATTGAAGCTTGTGGACCAGACAATATATGTAATGAGCACCTTAAAATCGCTCTCCCAGTGTTAAAAGAAGCAATAACTTCCCTCCTGAATGAATGTCTCGTTTTTTTTTTTTTTTTGCTAAGTGCTTTACGTCGCACCGACACAGATAGGTCTTATGGCGACGATGAATGAATGTCTCAGGCTAGGAAATATTCCCCATAGCTGGAGAAGGTCCTCAGTAAAATTGTTGTATAAAGGAAAGGGGAGCACCGAGGATCCAAACTCCCATCGAGGCATCGCCCTAGAATACACGTTATTCAAAATTTTAATAAATCTCTTGTGTCAACGCATCAACAGAGAAATCGACCCCAAGCTCCCTGAGGAGCAATTTGGTTTCAGAAAAGGAAGATCTACAACACAGGCCATCCAATGCCTTCTAAATTATATCGAGACAGCCCTGACATTTGCAAAAGGAAAATTACATGCCATGTTTAAAGACTTCTCCAAGGCTCAACAGGAAACTCATCATAGAGAAGCTGGGAAAACAAATGAGAAGAAACAGCTGAACAAAACGGCTTATTATGAACATCCTGGCCTCAAATTACATAGAGATAAGCGATGGAATCACATCAATCCCAATAGAACAACCGGTGTATTGCAAGGCGACCCTCTAAGCTCACTACTCTTCATCATCACGATGGCAGATATCACCCAGGTAAACTCGACGGAATTAATTCTATATATGTACGCTGATGATACTTTGCAGGCCTTCAGATCTGTAAAGAAGCTGCAATCTGCATTTGATCTGCTGCTGTAATGGGCGGAAGAAAACGAACTCATCCTAAATGAAGACAAGACTGCGTCAATGACTTTCCGAAAAGGAGGTAAACCAGCAGTTTTTCACACACACAGAAAACCCCTGGAGAGCGTCTCTAACTTCAAGTACTTGGGCGTGACACTCCAGACAACTGGCAACATCTTTACGCTCCACGTCAATGATAGGATTGGCGCGACTACGAGGGCCATAAATGACATCAGACAGCTGAGAGAACTCTCCGTCAAAACAGCCTTGGAACTTTTCATCTCGAGGTTACACCTATCGTAACATACGGATTAGAGAATATCTGGACACACCTCAAGCTGAAACACCTGGAAAAGCTAGAAAAACTAAAGGCGATTTTCTTGAAGAAGGTTCTGTGTGTCCCAAAATACATGCCTTGAAGACTAGTTTACGTACTAACACGTGAATTATATTACGTGGAAGAGCTCCACCTCCACCTGCTGCTACAGTCTACACCAGCATACGTGCAACTCATGGAGAACCTGCAAGCAAAGAAGAGAGATATCTGGCGGGATTTTTACATCACTGACGCAATGACATGCAACGATTGGATTGGAAACGGGGAAACTAAGACATACGGTCACACGCTTCGCCGTGCATGGCTTCCATCAAAAGCTGTGCTGGTTGAAGAAGTTCCACCAACCAGACGCAGAATGTGCATGCGAACGCTGCGGCGAATGTTGTGAAGGGTATCATGCGACGCACTGTATATGGGTATACTATTAGCCCTGTAAATCATACTATAAAAGGAGGCCCTCTTATGTGCTGCCGGGTGTAGGAAATTTTGTCTAATTACGTTCACTGTTTGAGTGGGTTTTCTAAATATTTTATATCTAAGTTTATATGTGTATTATTTCACATTTAATGGTCAGATTTATGATCAGGAAGGATTTCCCATGGGTGAACATCGGGAATTATGGTGGAAATTTTCATGGATTTTCTTGAAAATATTAAATACAACAACATTAAAAGAATAATGTGCTGGTTGAGATACGTAGATGACATGTTTACAATAACTGATCACAGCATTACTAATGGAGAGGAGGTATTGGAACAATTAAATGATATGGATTCACAAAATAAATTTTCTTTCGAAAGTAAAAATTAATTAAGCGTTAAATTTTCTTGATATTACAAACATGAATGACTCTAATAAACTTAGATAAAAAATATTTAGAAAACCCACTCAAACAGTGAACTTAATTAGACAAAATTCCCTACACCCGGCAGCACATAAGAGAGCCTCCTTTTATATTATGATTTACAGGGCTTATACTGTAGTATACCAATGTCAGAAGTATATCGTAAAATGAATTGGATACTATTTATTTTATAGCTAAAGTAATAGGTTCAACAGGCAATTTTTGGACAAAATTAATAGCAAACTAGAGAAGAACTCATCTCCGACATTAACCAAGGATACTAAAAAGAAAGAAAACAGTTACGCCCTTTTCACCTGCAATCATAGTAAAATCTACGAAATTATGAATGTTTTCAAGAAACTTTTTCAAGACAACCAACAACAATGTTTATCTTTTATATAATCAGCACACTATCAATAACGGCAATAGCAAACTTCAGAAATCAAAGTGCCAGCAATGTTCCACCACTTATATCGGTCAGACAGGCAGCAATTTTAACGTAAGTTATAAGGAACAAGTTAATGCATCAAAATACGGCAGATTCTCGGATTTCAGTTCTCATATGTCCGATACCAAACATACATTCACGGACATAAAACAAGACCTTCAAATTCTCCAATTAAGTAAGAAAGGAAATCTGTTGAATACTTCGGAAAACACTTTTATAAATATTGGTAAAAAATGCAACCTGATTTATAATCTGAATGAAATATCGGAGGAAATCAATATAATTTTCAAGGAGATAATCATTAAATTCTTTACACGAAGGCGCGTAATTAATGCTTTACCTTACACCCCTCCCCTTACGTCAAACTCCCCTCAACCTCCCCTCCTAGTCAGTGCTCAACGGCCTTCAAGGACGTCACTCAGTTAGCTTTAACACTTGAGGTGGAGTGGTCAACGCAGGACGAGCAAGGAGGTGAGTGACCAGACGGGCACTCAGTTTACATTTCAATTCATTTTTTTCAGTAGTTCACTCATATTTTTTTCTTTTCAGGCCCATATTGTCAACACACAACCAAGTTCAACTTGCGTCATCAACATAACTCTTCCACCTTCTTTATGTAATCAAGGAAGCTATTTTAATAAGACATTACCATGATACTATTTCATGCACAGTATGTTATAATTTTATTTGCATAGCCACTCGTGTTGTTTTACATGTGGGTAATTCTACGCATATAACAACATTTTAATCTGTGTTTTAACTGGACTTCATGGTTCATATCATGTTCATGCTGCACCATTTTAAGATTCAAGATTGACAAGACGCCAACATGCCGTGCCGCGTCACAAGATTTAAAGACTTTTCATCAACCAATTTTAACGTGTCCTCACCTTATTTTCAATGTTTGTATGTGTGACTGAAGATGTCCCATAAGAGGACAAAACATGTATCACGAATATAGTCTAATGTAGTCTTTTCAATAAAGATAATTATAGTATTGTAAAGGTGGAATTATAAATTTAATGTTCACAAGTTGATACTTTTTGACAATACGGGCTCTAATATTAAATTTATTTTGTGCAATAGATTTGAGAACTTCGGAAGAATTGGAATGCTGCGTACCGTTACCAGATGTTATTTCTCCTGTCAACTTCATCAGTTCATTTTTAAACGTTTCCAGCGTGTCTTCAGTCATGGCCACAGAGAAAACCACTTTCTGACACCAATTTTTGTTAGTTCGTTTGTCACCATTTATTATACTACATATTAAATCCACTTGATTTGCGGCAGAGCGATACAGCTTACCCACGTTCACCACCATCTGGAATTCACTCTTGCATAGTCTAGTGACACATAGGCCTAGCCTCTATACTATTTCAGATCTAAAATGTGTGCTGTGTCACATAGAAGCTTTGGACCTATGAAACGAAAATGGCTACCCCATACGAATATTTTGCAGTGTGATATGTAGGTAAATGTTTTTACTTTTATAGATTGAAATTACTGGATAACACTCCTTCTTGCATACGGAAATGTGATAACTGCTGCCGTTTGCGAGATCCAGTTAAAACTCTTGGAATCCTTGTCTTATTGTCCAAAATCACACACCCAGATACTTACAAATGCATACCTGTGCCTGTTAGGTCATCAGTCCAGGGACTTGTTGGATCCTCAGATAGCACCACCAAAGGCTATGCAGTTGTAGGGAAACCACAAAAACCAATGCGTAGTGGACATTAAAGAAACCCTCAGAGTTTACCCTTTAAGGAAGAAGATACATCAACATAATACAAGAAGAAGAAATGGTATAGACTCTCCTCGTGTTAGATTAAAGAAAATGCAAAAAAAATATCATAACTACGCAAGCTCCCATTGGAATCAAGAGGCATGACTGTGAAATGCTTTCAAAGGACTCTAAAAAGCTGGCTGATGGGAAACAGCATATACAGTACTGTATACAGGAATCTGAAGAAAAATTGATGCACCTCTACATAAAAATAGTTATTACAGTATATATTACAAGCAAGTGATCGATGTTTAATAGTACAGTATAGTATAATTATATAGTCACGATTTTTAAGAGCATAATTTTTATGGATTGTTTGACATTGTCTTTTACAATGTACATTGTTTAATGACAATGAATTCTATTCTAGTTGTGACCTCCCTCAGAAACATCAGTGTGAAGAAGATACTATGAAGCATTAACCAAAGATCTGTTTGCAAGAACTAGAAACTCACAGATAAAGTACGAGTATGAATACCCGCACAAATATGAGGAGAAGAGGAAGTCTTTGTTTAACACTGTATTTGAAAATAGGTAAAATAGGAGGAAAAAGAAAGAGGAAATGAAGAAAAAGTAATAGAACAGAGTCAGCTTCAAGGAACATTAAAAATCAGGGAAATCAGATACAGTGAATACCTAGGTTGAATTCACACAGAAGGTCAACAAGAACTGTAGGGCTGATCATAAGTTCTTAATCAAATAATGAAAATTAAGAGAAATGGCTATGAACAAATAAGGAAAATCAGAATGAAAGACAAATAAACCAGAGATGAAATGGGACAAAGGTCTGAGAATCTGTATAAAGCTATTAATTCAGTCCATGAATCGGAGCCAATATTATAGATGGTGGAAATAATAATATGCAGAACAAAGATTGAGAGCTATAATCAAACCACAGCTTGAAGAAGCAACAGCACAATAATTGACCTGATATTTGCTGTTAAGTTGACTATGGAAATAACTGACAGAAAGGAAAAGATGTCATCTTTGATGTCTTGGATATCAAATAGCCTGTATTTGTGATTAAATTACGGGAAAGTCTTGCAAACAGAAGTCCATCAATAATGTGAATGTGTAATATCAGAATGATGTACATTGCCACAAAATATGTGATGGATATTCAGAAGGATTGAGGCAAGACAAGGTGTACAAAAAGTATGTGTTAACCCTCAACTGATATCAATTGTCTATGAGATGGTTGTCAAACTCTCCTACAGCCATCTTCTCTCCTTCCAAGGACTGAGTCAATTTATATTTAAATACAGTAGCGAACCTGGTGACGAGGAAAAACTGTATGCTCTAACCAACATAGATATTGTATATTAGAACATAAATCTATGTTTTAAATTTTCCAGTAATTTTGATTTCTTTACATATTTCTATATTCTTTATAAAATACAGGCACAGCAGAAAAATTAGCTCCTTTTCTGGATGTTTCACTTAAGTTTTGCTATGACATGATTGGAAACATCTTTTCAAGGAATTAAGTTCAATAAACATACATACATACGTACATACATACATAAGCTACATACATACATACATACATACATACATACACTATCATAGACTGTTATGCATTTCAGCATTCAGTCTGCAAGCCTCTGTGAATTTACTAAATGTCGCCACAATCCTCTAATTGCAACTAGTGCTGTGGCCTCATTTCGTTCTATACCTCTTATATTTAAATCGTTAGAAACTGAGTCTAACCATCGTCGCCTTGGTCTACCTCTACTTCTCTTACCCTCCATAACAGAGTTCATTATTCTCCTAGGTAAACTATCCTCCTCCATTCGCCTCACATGACCCACCACCACCAAGGCCGGTTCATGCTTACAGCTTCATCCATCCCGTTCATTCCTCAATTAGCCTTTATCTCCTCATTCCGAGTACCCTCCTGTCATTGTTCTCACCTGTTTGTACCAGCAATCATTCTCGCTACTTTCATGTCTGTTACTTCTAACTTATGATTAAGATATCGTGAGTCCACACAGCTTCCACTCCCGTAAAGCAAAGTTGTTCCCAAAACGGAACGATGTAATGATAGTTTCGTCTGATAGCTGACTTCCTTCTTACAGAATACTGTTGATCGCAACTGTGAGGCTCACTGCATTAGCTTTACTACTTCTTGATTCAATCTCACTATATTACCATCCTGGGAGAACACACAACCTAAATACTTGAAATTATCGACCGGTTCTAGCTTTGTGTCACCAATCTGACATTCAATTCTGTTGAATTTCTTACCTACTGACATCAATAATTTAGTCTTCGAAAGGCTAATTTTCATACCATACATATTGCATCAATTTTCAAGTTACAAGCTATCAGACTGCAGGCTTTCGGCACAATCTGTCATTAAGACCAAGTCGTCAGCATAGGCCAGGCTGCTTACTACATTTCCACCTAACTGAATCCCTCCCTGCCATGTTATACCTTTCAGCAGATGATCCATGTAAACTACGAACAGCAAAGGTGAAAGATTACAGCCTTGTCTAACCCCTGTAAGTACTCTGAACTAAGAACTCATTCTACCAGCAATTCTCAGTGAAGCCAATTGTCATCATAGATGTCTTTGATTGATTTTAATAATTTAATTCCTTTAATTCCAATGCGAAGATCTTTTCCCTCGGTACCCTGGCATATGCTTTCTCTAGATCTACGAAACAAAAACACAACTGCCTATTCCTCTCGTAGCATTTTTCAATTATCTGGCGCATACTGAAAATCTGATCCTGACAGCCTTTCTGTGGTCTGAAACCACACTGGTTTTCATCCAACTTCCTCTCAACGACTGATCGCACCCTCCCTTCCAAGATGCCAGTGAATACTTTGCCTGGTATTCTAATCAATGAGATACCTCGATAGTTGTTGCAATCCTTCCTGTTCCCTTGCTTATGTACAGGAGAAAGTACTGCTTTTGTCCAGTCTGAAGGTACCTTACCAACACTCCATGCTAATCTTACTACTCTATGAAGCCATTTCATTCCTGCCTACCCACTATACTTCACCATTTCAGGTCTAATTTCATCTGTTCTTGCTGCTTTATGACAATGGAGTTTATTTACCATCCTTTCCACTTCCTCAAGCGTAATTTCACCAACATCATTTTCCTCCTCCACATGATCTTGGCTGTTCGCAACACCACCAGGAAGACTTCCTTTTACGTTGAGAAGATGTTCAAAATATTCCCTCCACCTCTCCAGTGATTCGCTTATATCTATTATGAGTTCACCTGAATTACTCAAGACACTGTTCATTTCTTTTTTCCCTCCCTCCCTAAGATTCTTTTTTACTGTTCAGAAAGGTTTCCCTGCTGCTTGACCTAGCCTTTTCGGGTTATTACCAAAATCTTTCCATGACTTCCTTTTGGATTCAACAACTATTTGTTTCGTTCTGTTTCTTTCATCTACGTACAAATACCTGTCTGCCTCAGCACCTTCTTTAGAGCCATTTCTGATAAGCCTTCTTTTTACGTTTACAAGCCGCTCTCACTTCATCATTCCACCAAGATGTTCGCCTTTTCCCATTTCTAAACACAGTTTTTCCTAGGCATTCCCTTGCTGTTTCTACTACAGAATCCCTGTACGCCACCCATTCTCTTTCTATATCCTGAACCTGTTTACTGTCTGCTGTTCGAAACTTCGCACTAATCATATCCATGTACAAATGTCTAACTTCCTCGTCCTGGAGATTTTCTACCCTTATTCGTTTGCAGACAGATTTCACTTTCTCTACCGTAGGCCTAGAGATACCTAGTTCACTACAGATCAGATAGTGGTCTTTATCATCAACAAATCCACGGAAAACTCGTACATTCCTAACAGATTTCCTGAATATGAAGTCGGTTAAGATATAGTCTATTATGGATCTGGTACCCCTAGCCTCCCATGTGTAGCGGTGAAAAGCCTTAAGCTTGAAGAATGTATTCGTAACTGCTAAACCCATACTTGCACAGAAGTCCAACAAACGCTTCACATTCCCATTAGCTTCCATATCTTCCCCACATTTACCAATCACCCTTTCGTATCCTTCAGTTCTGTTTCCAACTCTTGCTTAGAAATCGCCCATTAGCACTGTTCAGTTCTTGCTGTTGACCCTGACCTCGATGTCACTCAATGCTTCATAAAACTTGTCAACTTCATCTTCATCTGCTCCCTCACATGGTGAATACACTGAGACAATTCTCGTCCTAATTCCTCCAAATGACAAATCAACCCACATCATTAGCTCGTTTACATGCCTAACAGAAACTGTGTTGCGAGCAATGGTATTACTGATAAAGAGCTCCCTACCCCATACTCTGCCCTTCCCTTTCTGATACCCGTCAAGTACACTTTATAATCTCCTATCCCTTCCTCGTTATCTCCCTTTAGCCGAATACCACTTACTCCTAGCACATCCGGATGCATCCTCTTTGCTGACTCAGCCATTTCTACTTTCTTTTTTCCATAAGCCCCATGAATGTTGATAGGTCCCCATTGAATTCCATTTCGTCCGCCAAGTTGTTTCCAGGGAGTCCCTCGCCTGTCAAATGGGAGTGGGACTCCGTTACTCCCATAGGTCCGAGGCTTGCTTAAAATGTTCTGCGCTCGGTAAATTCATGAAGCAGAATGCTACCCTCCTTATACATAGTCCAAGTGAGGATCTCTCCTCTAAAGGGTTATGGACCACCGGTGGATTGTATAGTCCTAGCCGCCTGAGCACAAGTAGGGCCATGACTCAGAATATGTCCGAGATGCCCACTCCCATTCCATAGCGAATGGTATCCCGACTCTTAGGACCACTTACTAGGTCACTCAGCCGTTACCCATGGTTCACGGATTAGGACGCGACTACAGTAACCCCCACCATGAACCATTAACAACAGAAATCTAGAAAACATTATGCAGTTTAATAGTAAATATCTAGTTTCAGACAGACACTATGATAGCATTTATGAAACTAGTGGCGGTAAAATAACTCAAAACTCCCATATCCACAATTAGGATAACATTCTTGCTTGTCAGATGGGGAGATGATATAAAGCCAAAATGAACAGGAACTGAGTGACTGAAACAAAAATGTATTATGTCAGCCCTCACCCAGTAAACAAATTTTGCAAACTGAAACCTTTTGCTCTCTTGAACTCACTCGGAGCTGAACGATTCTGTATATTAGTTAGATTCTGTGTTTTGCAAAGAATATGATTATTACTCCAAAGATTTAGTAATTCAGTGATAGTGTGTTCATTCTGTTGAGTGCAACAGTCTGTCAAGACTGACAAAAAGCCTATAGACATTAATCAAAGTTATAGAGGTTTCCTACCTTAGTGCAGGGATCATTCTCATATCTGTTAACAGTAAAACCTCCTTTAATTTTGGAGAAATGTTAGCATTCTCTCGTGTTTAGAACTTACCCAAGGCTTTTAAGACAAGAAGAGAAATGTTAAATACTCACTAAATACAGGACTAACTTGTTTACACACTGACATGGAGGGAGTTAATTAGCTAAAGCCTGTAAAATGTGAGATCAGCCAGTTTTAAAAGTTCACCGCCTTTTTGTTTATGATAATGTGTTGGTCCTTAAGTCATGGCTTAAAAAGTTAAAAACAAAATGTTTTGGCAATGTATTTTCTGTTTAATCAACAGAGAACTATGTACTATTGTGTTTAGTTTTTTGTGCCGATATAAGTTTTCTTTGTTTCAGGTAATTGGAGTGTCAAGTCGGCAAGAAAAGAGCATTTTCGATATCTTCTGCCTTTTTCGAGGTGCCAAACCCACAGAAGATTTGTGAAGTATGTGGTGAATAAGCGATGCCTCTTAGGGTGGCTCAAAATTGGTTCAAGAAATTCAAAGACGTGTACCGCACCTGACGATGCGTTCATTTCGATGAGTAGTGACTGAATCGCCTTATTCAGAAAGATTCATGCCAAATGACAAGAGAATTGGCAGAGATAAGGGAATCCTCCCACAGTATCATACAGCGTCACCTTCACTCAATGGGAAAGGTTAAAAATTTAGTAGCATTACTTTAGCGTGCTTTGAACGACAACATAAATCAACGGGTAATGATCGCCTTCAGTGCGCTTGACAGTCATCGGTCCACGCATGGACACAAGGAGAGATTCCACTACCAAACTGTCACCGAAAATGAAAAATGATATATTTGTGCTAATACGAAGCAGCGCAACGAATGGCTTATCCCGAGGAAATAGCCAACATCACGATCAAATAAGGTTTTCACCCGTGCAAAAGTATGTTGTGCATATAGTGAGGCCAGGAAGGCAGGATCCACTACGAAGTGCTACATAGGTACCAAACTGTGATTGCAGAACTTTACGTCCAACAAGTGCAATGATTCAACAATGTTATCCTTCAAAAATGAACCTGACCGGCGACATGGCTCTCATCTGTAACACGAGAATGCACGTCCTCACATTGCCAATATGGCAAAGGAAGCCATTCAAACGTTGTCTGGGAAAAACTCCCACGTCCTCCATATTCTCCTGACTTGACGCTTTTGAATTTTCATCTATTGCGTTTCCTCTAGAATGCAAAGTTTGGCGTTTCATTCAATAATGACTTAGAATTGAAGGCTTGGTTGGATTATTTCTTCGAGTCGAAACCAGATGATTCCTACCATCAAGGCATTGAAAAGCTTGTTGAACGTTGGGAAGAAGTTGTAAACAACAAAGGAGAATACATTATCGATTGTTTGATGTACATATTTTGTTCATTAAAAACGCCATGACTTAAGGGCCATCCAGGTTTAATATTTGGTTACTCTGAATTCTCTCTAGAATACCTACTGCGTGAAGTGTTTAAACTGTAAACTGCACACCTACCTAGAATTTTCAGGTCGTCTTCGTCATTCCTATCGTCCTGTTGAAAAAGAAGAGAAAAACATTTATACACATTTAGCACAAACAAAATGACCATCTTTAGTGAATCCCAAATTACTGGTTCAATGGCGCTATGTGACAGTGCAAAGAAAGAACTAAGGGTGCGCATAGATGTGTGCTGAACTGCCGAGCAACACATTCCTTGGTAAGCTGTGAAAGCAGGCATTAAAAGATCAGCGGACCTTGCAGACACACATCCACAGCTTCAGAGAATTAGTACTTTAGGCAAATAAATGACTAACTGAAACAAGTAATGTTGTGTTCCTGGCTCATTAGGAGCAACTGGGAACAACAAGTTTACATTCTGCTGATAAGTTGATTTTGTAGAGCAATCTACTGGGCAGGCATCAAACGATCACCGAAGACATCTTTCACAGAGTCATCTAGTATAGAATACAGTTAAACACAATGAACGCAGCATCTCATTTGCGACATCAGGGATTTTGCGTGTGCGTGTCCAGAGACAATTAGTTATATAAACCACCTGGACATAAAGATATAGATCGTTTTCCAAAATCATGTATGTGTGTATTGAAGCCAACTGGTTCATGTCATTGGCATGTGAATATAATGTAATGTGAGTAATATTTGAGAAGGTAGAGTTCATATTTAAGCATTATGTATGTAGCAATCTGGCCTGCTGAATCATATCTTTAATGGCACGCGTGTAGAGGATTGGCGGATGATGCATCATAAAGAGTGTAACGGAATTTTTCTTTTGGAAGAGAGAGAAACTTGAGATTGAGATGAAACAGAGCTAGTGGGATTAACTGGTGGAAATTTTGAACCGACAGATCATAAGGCAGCACGTAAAGGAAGAACTGGTTTAGTCGCAGTAGTGCCAATGTGAGAACACTACAAAAAAAGTTAAGTCCAGAAGAGCTGATTCATCATCATCATCATCATCATCATTTAACAGTTCCACTTTCCCAAGTACTGTTGGCAAGCCTCTTCCATTCTGTCTTATTGAGATGCGTTATGGTGTTAATGACGTCCTTCAGTGCCCTTCCCTGATCTGCAATGTCTATCTTTATGACGTCCATCCAGTGGGTTCGTGGTCTTCCCAACCATCTGTTTCCCTGCTACATGTCACTCCAAGTTAACATATGCTGTCCTTGTTGGCTCCATCCTCATTACTTGCCCAAACCACCTCAGTCTGGACATGCTGAACCGATCTAACAATGATGTAACAATCCCAACTTCCTTCCTAACCACATCATTCTTCAACTTGTCCACTTTGGTTTTTTGAATTGTGGACCTAAGGAATTTCATCTCGGATGCCTGCAACCTTGATGAGTCTTTCTTAGTGAGGGTGCAGGTTTCAATACCATAGGTTAAGATTAGTATGAAGTACTGACTGAACATCACCAGCTTTGATTTCTTTGGTACTTTGGGATCCCAGAGGAGTGTTCGTAATTGCTGGTCGAAGTGAGAGCTGTTCTGCACGCCATTTGCCACCCCCTTTGTGGCTAGTGTATCTCGAGATATTACACTGCCGAGGTATGTAAAGCTTTTCACAACTTTCTAGTGGATAGTTTCCTAGCATGATGTTCGCTGGTCGTCTCTCTCTGTTTATTGCCATCACTACTGTTTTGAGTTCAATTATCTTGGGATTGAACTCCTGGAACTTAACCTTCCATTCATTGAATTTTGACTGTACTTGTTCCTCAGTTTCTCCCCAGATCATAACATCATCAGCAAAGGCCATTGCATTTAACTCACCACAGGTTTTCTTGGATGTTCTTCATTATGTCATCCATGAGGGTGATAAACAATAATAGGATAGTACACTGCTTTGCTGGATTCCACTTTCGGTCTTGAACCAGAATGTATATCCGTCACCCAATCGCGCACAGCTGGTACAGTTCTCATACAGCATCTGAACTTCCTCACCAGTCCCTGTGGCACATTCTTTTTTCTCAGGCATTCCCATATATTCTCTCTTGCAATGCTGTCATATGCCTTCTCAATGTCAAGGAAAACCATAAAGAGATCTTTGCCTTTTCCCAATATTTTTTCATGAACATACGGACACTGAAGATTAGGTCTGTTGTGAATCTGTTAGGGCTGAAGCCATACTGTTCCTCTTCGAACTGTGGCTCTAAGATGACTCGCAATCTGCTCTCTAAGATTTTCTCAAGAATCATAAGCCCATGATATTCGCTGGTCGTTCCTCTCTGTTTATTACCATCGCTACTGTTTTGAGTTCGCTTATCTTGAGTTTGAACTCCTGGAATTCCTGGTGAATATCAAGCATAAATAAGACCCTTATGATTCTGTAAAAATGTCATTAAAATATCCTGGCAGCTTGTGTAATTAAATATGCGATTACCAGAGACAGGAATTGTGTGTAATAATGTAGGGGAATCCCTAACGTATGTTCTGTAAGGCACGCAGACTGGAAGATACCATGTAGGAACTCACTCTGAACTGTGAAATTGAACGTGTCGGACGTGTTCTTAAGATCGTCGCCAGAAAACATGGAATTATCATTGGACATTTCTGAAGACAGTAATAAAAACTTGAACTTAGTCTACAGGGATTTTTCCTTAAGGGAAATGATAATGATAAATTGTCACAGACTAATAATTATAGCGATGTGAAGTGTCAAGCTACTTGATATTCGAGCAGTATTAGAATCGATAAATAATGACGTTGCGAGTCAATCTAGAACTTCAATCTAAATAAAATTGAATAATAGATTCCGGTAAAGAATAGTATACAGATTGAACTGTTATGTGAATGGAATCTTAAGAAGGAGTATTTTATTGTGTTTCTTTAACTTGTATGATAATTGATTGTATGCTTTTATGCTCAGTGTATTTCGGACTATGTGGGACACGAGTTTATAAATTATGCCATAAATCAGATTGTGTCGGAACAATGTACTTCAAGAGAAGAACCATGGAGGAGAGCCCTGAGGATGGTCGTATTTCCAACATGATAATGGAGTGAGCACCGCATCAATGGGCCGACCCCATGGCTGAAATGATGAATTGCTGAATCATGGACCAGCGCAGGCAAGGATGAGTACAACTGATTTTATTTAATCTCACATTAAATGCATGCCAAGCTGCCTGAAAACATTTGTATATAGTAATTTCTTGCATTTAATATTAAAATTTGTTGATTTAATTTCGTAGCAAGGGTCAGTTAGATTAGTATAGAGAGTTTGTGGTACTAATGCCTTGGGGGTGTTTATATTTGTGTATATAAATTTTGTGTGATAATGTTAATTTGATCTTCAGAATATATTCTTAAGCGTGTGTTAAATTATTATTCTTACAGTGATATGAGCGTGTGTTAGTGTAATGTTAATAAAGACGAGATGGCATTAAGTACATTTTGAGTAGTTTGTGGAGCATGTTAGTCGTATGGCATGTTGCACGATTATTTTCGCTTTTCGAGAAAGGTTGGTTAGTGATGTGCTACGGACTCGAACCAGTGACCATCGGTGAATATTACGGTTTATATTTAAAGTCATCGTATGAGGATAAGTGATTTGTAGAGCCCTGCACGGATGCGGATATCTGTGGATAAATCTATGCATATGTGCGAAGTTAGTGTCTTGGCGGATACAAACTATATGCCAGTGGGGATAATTTTGCTGATAATTTCCAAGAGAATGACGTTTATCGATTTTCACTCAGGTATACTCTTACTTGTAGTTAGGCAACCCTTGACATTTGTATGCTAGAATGGTGATATAAAGAGCCTTCAGACCATAAAGCCGTAAATCTGATCTAAGCCTAACTGGCCTCTGCGCGCAGTTAGTGGAAGAAAGGTCAGTACGTCGGTAGTTATCGCAAGAGAGAATCCCTCATAACCTGTGACTGTAGGGGTTCTGGTGACTCGTGTCATTTCTATTGTATTATGTTAACAGATCTATCCGTTTCAAAACCTTGGGTATAATATACTGTAGGTAAATATTTATAATAACCGCGGATAACCATTTGCGGATGCGGATAACCTTTCTCGGATGTGGGTGTGGATGAAGGATGTTATTTTCTATACCCGCGCAGGGCTCTAGTAATTTGATTGTGGTCAAGCTAGCGATCTGGGCTGTGAAGTAGTTCATGTTTCTCATTGGTTCTTTATTGAGTTTATTTTGTGCTTTATTGAGATATGATATTTAACATTCAGAATGTTAGTGAGAGAAAGGAAACGAGTGATAAATCTGAGAGGAGATATTATGAAAATGATAATTGAGGGCAAGATATTGAGTATTCCTGAGTATAGATTTTGAGGAATATTCTTGTGAATCCTGGTGAGATCTGAACCAGTGAATATTACGAGCCTGAGAGAGGCCAGATTATAGATATATAGATAGATAGATAGATAGATAGATAGATAGATAAATGTCTTTATTGGCGTAGTTAAGGCCATTGGGCCTTCTCTTACACTAAACCAATTAGTATAGATTAAAGTCATAAGTAATACTACCGTAATTAATACTAGAAGACACAATTAAAACACAATCAAAATACAACTGAAATAAAATTCTACCACAGTAGGACATACATACAACAGCAATAATAATAATAATAATAATAATAATAATAATAATAATAATAATAATAATAATAATAATAAAAATAATAATAATAATAATAGCTAGTAATGATATTGTAGTAGCACGATCACTGAAAGGCCAGA